>NC_081168.1:32486373-32513681 GCF_012432095.1 Onychostoma macrolepis
TCTGATCTTTAAAAGTCTGCCTTTTATAATTTCTTCCACTTGATATGAACAAGGAATAAAACCTTTAGAAAATAAAATTGCAACACCGCCACTCGTGTAGCTCAAATGACTTAATATGGACATTCCATCAAACTCTCTAACCCAATCACATGCATTTAACTCATTGCTGTGAGTCTCCTGAACAAATAAAACATCAATCTTTTTCTGCTTGATTACTTCAAAAAGGTGAAAACGTTTTTTTCCTTCCCTAGCCCCATTTATGTTAAGAGAGGCAATACTTATTCCACCCATAAATGAGGAAAACCAAGAACAAATTAAGCTCAACAAACAAAGATTCACATAAACGCACTGATTACTTTTCATTACTAACATTAGATTCCGATTGAGTATTGAGCTTAGCAAGTATCTTCTTAAGACGATACACTTCTTGATTACTAAAGCACCCTTCATTCCTATATATTCTTACCTTATCAATAAACTGTGTCACATCAGGAAAATATTGTTCAATACAAACTTTTCTCACATTCTTAGTTTCCTTTAGAAAGGATTTAACGTCATTTGCACTATAACTCCTACTGGAAAATCCACTTTGCGGCAAACTATACGTTACGCTACACTCTGAGAAATCACTTTCACTTTCCGTGTCGGTTTGACTTAGATCACAGCTAAACCCTCTCTTTGCTTGCTCATCTGAAAGACGTTGCTCTAACCTTCGCTTCTGTGGCATTTTAAAAGTACAGTCGTCCAACTCTGATAACATCACACTTTCACGATGAACAGAACACTCACCCAGAGTGTCCACAGTCTCTAAACTATTCTCTGCTTCATTCAATTCAGCTACGGTAACGATCATATCTTCCCCTTCCACGGACCGATCTAGAGGCGCTACCTCCACTGTTTTCCCGGCCAAACCAACCACTGTCTGCACTGAACGTGGCCCAGGTACCTCACCATCAGTGATTGGTACCACAGCATTCTGATCTTCTTTAGCGTTTGCACTGTTCTCGTCATTCACAACCGGTAAAGGGGTTTCGTTCATTTTATCCACCTTATTGGGGCACGCACGAATCAAGTGCCCCATTGCACCGCAATTGAAGCACTTCATATTGTTTGTTGTAGCGAAAATAACATAGTTGAAGTCCTCATATCGAAAATTCAGGGACAAATCCAGTTCATCAAGGTGCTCTTGCAAAATCATATACACATAGCGCCTAAACGACACAACGTGCTTCAGGAGAGGCGACTTAGTTCCAATCGGAATCATCCTTATAGGTGAAACTATTTTACCATAACGCGCAAACAAATTTGTCAACACCTCATTGGGAATAAAAGGTGGCACATTTGACAATATCACCTTTCTGGAAGGTGCGGACAAGGGAAGCACTGGTATAAAAATACCATTAATCACAATCCCATTCTGTACTAACTGATTTGCGAAATCAACTGTTTTCGCAAATACAACAACCGCGCCATTCATACGGGATGCAGACAAAATATTATCATGTCCAATCTCCTCCCCTACTGCTAATCCACACTCTTCTACATTAGCAGTTGAATCTATTTTCACACCATGCCGCCTTGTCAATGAATTAAAACTCCCACTGCCTGGGGTAGCCATGCTCCCAACACGTGGGAGCGGACGCCCCAGCTAAAACACGACACTCACTTCTCTATTTACAAAATAACCAACGTTAAACAAAAAGCAAACAAACAAATAACTATACAAATAAATACAAAAAGAAAAAAAACAAATAAAGATAGAGAAGTAAAGACCACTCGTACCTCACACAGCAGTCACACGCTCTTGGCTCCACCCACTCACCCAGCACATGCGCGAGAGAGAGAGAGAGAGAGAGATACTACAGGAGTAGGAATGAGGAAGCTGCTTCTTTTTTTTTTTTTTTTTTACACACACATGACTCAAAAACAGAACCAGAAAACAGGAATCATGTGAGTTAAGGGAAAGAGACACTGAAGTGAAGTTGATGTTGTGTGTTTGTGTCTCTGTGTTCATGCAGTAAAATGGCAGAACCCAGAGTTTCTCAGGATGAATTCTTGTGTGCAGTGTGTCTGGATCTCCTGAAGGATCCAGTGGCCATTCCCTGTGGACACAGTTACTGTAAGAGCTGTATTACAGGCTGCTGGGATCAGGAGGATCAGATGAGAGTCTACAGCTGCCCTCAGTGCAGACAGACCTTCAGTCCAAGACCTGCTTTAGCTAGAAACACCATGCTGGCTGAAGTGGTGGAGAAACTGAAGAAGACCAAACTCTCTGCTGACTGTGACGCTGGATCTGGAGATGTGCAGTGTGACGTCTGTACTGGAAGAAAATACAAAGCCATCAAGTCCTGTCTGGTGTGTCTGAACTCTTACTGTCAGAATCACCTCGAACAACATGAGAGTTTCTTTAAAGGAAAGAGACACAATTTGACTGAAGCCACTGGACGACTGCAGGAGATGATCTGCCAGAAACATGAGAAGCTCCTCGAGGTTTTCTGTCGCACTGACCAGAAATGTATATGTGTGCTGTGTATGGATGACCATAAAAACCATGACACTGTATCAGCTGCAGCACAGAGGACAGAGAAACAGGTATTTAAAACTAGACACTGATGAAATATTGCTGACACTCATTTCATATGTGTTTGTATCGGCACCATATTAACAGCTGACAGCATTCACACAGCAGCAGAAATGAACAGCAGCTGCAAGAAGAGTTTCACTGTTTGCTGAAAATGAAAATTTCATAAAATGGGCTTTCATTACACTATTCACCTGTTCTTTGACATATAATACATATAATAAATATATACTTTCATCAGTCAAAATGCAGAAATACTGTCAGTCTGAAGCTCTACGTCTGCGTCAGTTTCACTTTTACTATACGTACGCTTGCAGTGTGAAACAGGCCTTAATCTTCATGTTAAATCATTTATAATGATTGTAATTGATCATCATTTTGAACCTACAGCTATTAGTTTTCAGCTCCACTTTTACTGGATTCATCTGTTTACATGATGATTTAGTTCTAGTTCACGAGTTCACACTTACAGCTGGAGTATAGTAATGTGTATGTGGTGTGCTGTCCGGGGAAGGGCTCCGAGCTCGGGAATGGCCCAAACCCAGAGTACCCCCGTGTATAAGTGTAGTAAGAACTCAAGAGTGGAGAAGGGGCGGTGGAGGGATGCTTATTAACCGTGAAAGGATAGAGGTATGTCAGCTGTATTTATACCTATGGTGTTGATTAACTTGAGTGCGTTCCTCTCTTGGGTTAAATTAGGCTAAGAATCTGATGCGCTCCTCCCAAACTTTGTTAATAAAACATCATTAGTTTTCTGTGAGATTCACTATCATCTGTTTGTCCTGCAGAAGCAGCTGAAGGAGACGCAGAAGACGTTCCAGCAGATAATCCAGCAGAGAGAGAAAGATCTTCAGCAGCTGAGAGAGGCTTTGGAGTCTCATAAGGTGAGTCTGGAGAAGAAGAGAAGTTTGTCTCAGTCTCAGTTCAGACTCACTGAAGCCTGAATCACTGTGTGTCCTAACAGCGCTCTGCACAGACAGCAGTGGAGGACAGTGAGAGGATCTTTACTGAGCTCATCCGCTCCATTGAGAGACGCCGCTCTGAGCTGATACGGCTGATCAGAGATCAGGAAAAGCAAGCAGTGAGTCGAGCTGAAGGACGACTGGAGCGACTGCAGCAGGAGATCAATGATCTGAGGAGGAGAGACGCTGAGCTGGAGCAGCTTTCACACACACAGGATCACATCCAGTTCCTGCAGGTAACACAGATCTAGAAGAACAGGGTCATAGTGGACTTGAGCAGATCCTGCTGTGACACCAGACTCACAGAGAAACATTTCATGAGTGTCTTATTATATAATCATCAGTCAGACTCTCATCTGATCATCTTCTTCTGAAAGAGACGCCTCTTACAAATGGCTTTCAGCTCTGGAAATCTCTTATGAATCATTTCTCTGAGCTCTTTCTTCTGGAAGATATATTTAGCTGTCAAACACCACTAGCACCACCAACAGTTTATTAACATTTCAGCTTTTTAACTCATTATTCCTTCTGATTTATTACGTCATTGTGAAATCAGTGAACTCGATAGTACTGATTCTGAGAAAGGTTCATCAAAATTGGATCAGGTGATCCTCAAACCTGATAAAAGTGATTTTAGTTTATACAGGCTTACACACACGAAATAGTGTAGAAACAGTTTTCACCAAGATGTGAAATGTTAGGGAGTTGGACTTGTAACCCAAAGGTCCTGGGTTCGAGTCTCGGTATCAGCAGGGATTGTAGGTTGGGGAGTAAATGAGCAGCGCTCTCTTCCACCTTCAACACCACGACTGAGGTGAGACCCTCCCATTTACTCCCTCAATTCAAAATCATTGATTGGTTTGTAATTTAAAGGTGTTCTCAGTTCATCTGAATGATGCACAACACTGACATGAAAAGAACCACCATACACTGCATTGCAATGTTTGTGTGTGTGTGTGTGTGTGTGTGTGTGTGTGTGTGTGTGTGTGTGTGTGTGTGAGAGAGAGAGAGAGAGAGAGAGAGAGAGAGAGAGAGAGACAGAGACAGACAGACAGACAGACAGACAGACACACAGACAGACACAACAGGAGTAGGAATGAGGAAGCTGCTTTTTTTTCTACACACACATGACTCAAACACAGAACCAGAAAACAGGAATCACGTGAGTTAAGGGAAAGAGATGCTGAAGTGTAGTTGAGCTGTTGTGTTTGTGTCTCTGTGTTCATGCAGTAAAATGGCAGAATCCAGAGTTTCTGATATACTGAATTGAACTTACTAAAGATCAGTCAAGTCAACAAGAGCCGCACAAAACTGATGTTGCAGCAGGTTATTGGGTGAAGTGTGGAGCTGATGAGTTTTGATTTCTGTTTTCTGTAGAGTTTCCAGTCTCTCTCAGCACCTCCTGAATCTACAGACGTAAATGATGATCTCTTCAGTTCTCTCTTCTCTTTTGATGATCTGAGAGAATCTGTCCGTCAGCTGAGATACAAACTGGAGGATTTCTGCAAAGAGGAGCTCAAGAAGATCTCAGACAGAGGTAAAGTCCTGCAGATTCATCTGCTCTCAGAAACCAGTCCATCATCATCTCATATCATGGAAAACATCATATTAGAAATGTGTTAGGAATGGATGCAGGATCATGAGAATCACACTGTTCATGTCTGTTGATTTCCACAGTCACATTCACCAACATTGTTCCCAGGACCAGGAAGGACTTCCTACAATGTAAGTCAGTAAGAAAACCAGTAGAAAAACTCACTGAGTGTGTTCATGTTCTTCCTGTAGAAGGAGAAAGAAGAGTTTTATAAATAATGTAAATGATAGGGCTGCCCTCGACTAAATATTTTTCTGATTGACTAATAGTCATACATTTGAAATGGCAGACTGATCGCATGTATATATTATTTAACCATATAATTCATAATAATGACCCTTTAATTGCCTATAGCCTATCAGCGCTCCGCAGAAGTAATGATTATGAATGTTTCAGGGAAAAAATAGCAAGAAGACTGCCTTAACATCATAATAATTCATTGATAAACTATTGTTTTCTGTATTTCCGGCTGCAGTCGATGACACTGACTCATCATCTCCACAGTGGACGGGCACGTTTAATACGGATTACATAATCTGAAAATATTTTTTTTCCATTTGAATTGCTTCATTTAAAAGTAGGCATTTCACTTTCTGTAGATATATTTTTCATGACTGTGAGGCAAGCATGGAATTTCGGTTAATATATATATATATATATATATATATATATATATATATATATATTTATTTTATTTTTATTTTTTTATGCGTTGAAGTTCACAGAGACCTAGACGGCAGAAAGTGCGCCTTGTTTGCTTTCATTATTTTACAAAAGCACAACGTTTTGTTGTTATTGTGAGTGCACACAAATGAAAGTAGAGCTTTTACAGATTCGAAAGATGTGATGCTCTTAAAATGCAATTGATCGCACCGGTCATGCGGTGAGTGCTACTGTTCAGCTTCCACACTCTGCACAAACACTGGAATAGTGCACATTTTTCTAGGTTTACATTAGATTGAGTGGCCATGTAATGATGCTACTACTTGCACCTTTCTGATGATAAGCCATATTTGAGGTCGATAATCGAAACAAACGTTTACATGTCCTGACTAGAGGTGTGTGATATTGACAAAAAATAATATTTTGATATTTTCTGGGATTTTATTGATGATGATAATAAGGTGATATTTTGCTGAGTGTGTTATTGCACCGTGGACAGCTGACTCCTAAAGTTTTTGATATTCTCCATGTGTGGTGGTCAGTTTGCACCAGTGACAGAAATTAATCTTTTCCAATAAGTTAATTTTTTAAATTGTAATTTTACTAGGGCTGGTAATTTAACGAGTTAATTAGATTAATTAATTACTGTGAAAAATAACATGTTAAAATTGTTAAAGCATTTAAGGCACTTGCCCCGCACCAGACCTATGTGGGTCATCTGACATTTCATACAGTTGATTGATGACAAATATGAGGCAACAACTGCGTGATGGAGCCTAGAGAACGTAGAATGTCCCTAAAATTCAAGGTATGGGGCAAAAATGTTTGAGTTTTTGTCTCATATTTACATCGTATAGTTAAGCAATTTCTGTCACACTCTGTGTTGGCGAGGAACAATGGTAGACGAGGAATAGCGAAAACAGTCTTTAATACAATCCAAACACAGGGTACATCCACACTGGAAACGGCAGGAAACACACAAACATAACGAGTAGACCCGACAAAGACAGAACTCTCAGACTGGAACAAGAAACTGGGTCATGGAGCACATGGGGAGGGACAAAACAACAAAAACAGTCCAGGGGCGTGACAGTATCACACGAGTGCAAATGTGATACTGATCTTATACAACAGTTCAGTAATGGTGCTTTTCCACTGCATGGTACGGCACGGTACGGTTCAGTACGGCTCACCTTTGGGGGGTTTTCCACTGAGTACAGTACCTGGCACCTGGTACTTTTTTTAGTACCACCTTGGCAGAGGTACCAAGCAAACCGTCCGTTACCAAAACGTGACATGTAAACTCTGCTGATCACTGATTGGCCCGGAGAAAATCATCACTCGTGAATAATCCCGCCCATTCTAAAGCGGTACTAAACTGCAGTGGAAACACAAACCGAGCTGAACTGAGCTTTGCCGAGTTGTACCTCGCAGTGGAAAAGCGCCATAAGTAAGAAGTTAATATTGTGTTATTTTAGACACAATGTTGTCTGATTTGCTCAATTTTGCCAACAAAAATATAAAAACAAAGCAGAAATGTTCGTCTCCGAGCAACACACAGCGGCATTTAATTTCTTAAAGGGGGCATAACACACACAGTTTCACCCAATCTCATGTTAATCTTGAGTACTTATAGAGTAGTACTGCATCCTTCATATCTCCAAAAAAAACCGAGCTCCTGGAGGCGTGCCGTGGGCGGAGCTAAAGAGTGATGAGCACTTGAGCTCTAATTGAAAACAAAACACAGACATTTGATGCCATTTCACTTACCGTCTGCAGTTCTGAATCATGACCGGGATCTTTTATAGCTGGGACCGCTCCATCTTTCAGTATCAAACGATCCAGCGTCGAACTGGGCCTTGTTTATAAAACATTCGTCAACAAACACACTTGCGTAACTCCATTGCTGCCCCGGAAAAACAAACTGCATCCACTGTTCACGTAACGCTGGGTTCTTCGGGAACAAGGTTATCTTTCCCTCACAACCAAAAACACACTTCTTTAGAGACATTCTTCCAGAGCGAGTCCCGTACAGTGCTGCCGAATGAAGCGCACTGATGGGCGCGCTCTTGCTCTTGCGCTGGTCGATGCGTGCACGGGCGCACTCTTCCGGGAGAAATGCCCAAATAAGGTGTTCCACCGTCCTTTACGTCAGCAAAAGCCATGATTGAAAAAAACTTTCTGATACTTGTACGAACCCGGAAGTAAGATTTTTGGCACATAAATACTCTGCCATACTTCCAAATCATTTTTTTTTTTAAACTTTGGGCATGCTTAGCATGAGAATCAAACTCTTTAACAGTGTAAACAACTCTGAATGCATGAAACAGCATTGTACCCCCCCTTTAATACACATTTTGAATGAATTGGGTGAATCATTTGGCGCGTTGAACTTGAAGCGGCGCTACACAGATAGATAGGTTTATGACATCAAAATACTGCAAAAGTGATTCAAAAGCATAAGGAGTCATCTGCTCTCTATAGCTCTTGCGGTACTTTGATGTCATACACGATCGATCTGATGGTGATGATCCGCTTCAAGTCGAACAAGCCTAATGATTCAGATTCAGAAATAATTTCATATTTCTATAGTAATAATAATAAAATTAATAAAATAAATTATTAAAGATATAGATCACGCACCCAAAAATGACAATTGTGTCATCATTTATTCACCCTCATGGTCCAAAAGAGTATATGTAATAAGTTTATCAAACTAAATATTTCTTGCTGAAGCTACTTTTTGTAATGTCTGTTTGATGCTTTACACAACAATGACTTTAATTTATCTTTTGGGAGTAATTTATCAGCCAAATTTGATGTGCGATTAATTTGCGATTAATTTGATTAATTAATCGCCACATCATGTAATTAATTAGATTTTAAAAAATTAATCGTTTACCAGCCCTAATTTTTACCTTTTATGGCCATTTTTACCTTTATAAAACGCCATTTTTGTCTAAAAGTGTGCATCAGCAATGAGTCAAATTCTTAAGTTTAATCAGTGAATTACAATAATAAGACATTTGGGCTGTTGCCAAGCAAATGAAATCAGTATCAACAAAATTAATCTTTGCAATGCAGAGGAAACACAGAAGCTGCATCTGAAGAGACATTTAGATATATTTACACACTGTTTAATGCAGGACATGAATGCATTTAACTGGAGTTACAAATGCATAAATAATGTTTTGATATATTAAACATAAAACGTTGAATACTGATATTTGAAATTATAAAAAAATAAAAATAAATAAAAAGATACTTTAAATGTGAAATGAAAACCACCAGCAGGTGGCAGCAAATCACTGTTAACAAGTGAGTCATTGCAACTGAACCGAATCATTTAGGGTGCTTTCACACTTGGTTCGATTGCCTGGTCCGAACCCGAGTTCGATTGCTCCCCCCTCCCCCTGCTCCCGCTGGACTGTGTTCATATTATTTTATTTGGGTCCGAACCGCGGTTCATTTGCATCATCAATCCAGCAGCTGTTTACCCTGTTGCTTAGTAACGGCAGCGCAGAAGAAGCCGGCAAAATGCATAATATTGCTCTCTGCACTTTTATATATTTACATTTTTGAACCGTTCGATTTCGTTACGCTTCAGTGGCGTAAGGGCACTTGCGTCTGTCTTACAAATGTACTGAAAATGCTCTAAAGAACGCTGAAGGCATAAAGCTCTCTGCTTGCAGCGCGTCAGTCACGCTTGTCAGGAAATTGATTGAAACACACACACAAACACATTTTTATCAAATAATATGTCATTAATAGCAGTTCACTTCCATGATTTGGTACGATTGCGTTCACATCAGCAGCGAACCGTACTGGAGTTCACATGAACCGTACCCCAGACCACCCTTTTTAAGCAGATTCGGGTACGGTTCGCGGGTGCGTAGCCGAGTTCAGAAGACAGCGTTCACATCATCCAAACGAACCGAACTCTGATGTCAATCGAACCCGGGTGCGCACCAAAAGTGCTAGTGTGAAAGCACCCTTAAACGGTTGATTCCTTTAGGAAAAAACACATCATGTTACTCAGAGACGCAAAACAGCTCTTTGGCTTTGTTTGGAATTATTTTTGTTGTCGAAATAGAGCAAGAACAGGCGATATAGTGTCTAAAACGTAAATATTTTTGTTAAAATGTATGCGCGTAGATGCACTGGCTTTTCAACATCTAGTCCTCAACCTCGGTCAGAAGGTTGATAGGCAAAGATCCACAACAGTTTCAGGTCTCAAGCAGTGATTTATTCCACAATCAGTTTGTTACATGTAGGTGTGTGTGAAATAAATAGCAATGAATAAATTAAATAAACTTTCCAAACAACATACAATGCTTGTAAATATATGACAGTAATTAAAGCAACACTGGAATCCGAATTGAAAATTACAAAGCATAATTACACCAGTAATAGAACGGACAATACAACGTGATATCATGCTTAACGCTATCAAATAGGATTACTCGTTATACATCACGTAAAAAACATGCTCCAACTGTAAATACTAATATGACGATACAAATGTCCTAGAGATCCATATCAGCATCACTGATATATGTATTTGCAGTAAACATAGATCTTAACCGTGTATTTGTACAGATCTATGAATTGAACTATCAGAACGTGCATAAATATTGAGGTAAACCAACATTATAACATCAAATATGCATACACAAGTCTACACATGCACATACACATACACATTTCCTAACAATGTATATTAATGTAAACTTACATTTGCAAGGACGCACACATTATACAAATAACAATCAGTCTTGATGTATCAGCAGAACATGGGGCAGCCCTAGTAAATGATGATTAGCACTGGATATCTGGTCATCTGTACTGAGACACTGATGATACACTGAACATTACTTTGAAAATATCAAACAGATTCATAATTCCTGATTCTGATGTGTTTTTATCTCCATCAGATTCCCATCAGCTCACTCTGGATCCGAACACAGTGAATAATTACATCTGTCTGTCTGAGAGCAACAGAGTGATTACTGTCGCTAACAGAGTCCAGTCGTATCCTGATCATCCAGACAGATTTAATGTGAATCAGGTGTTGTGTAGAGAGAGTGTGTGTGGACGCTGTTACTGGGAGATTGAGTGGAGTGGAGATGTGCGTATATCAGTGTCATATAAGAGCATCAGCAGGAAGGGATCAGGTTATGAGTGTGTGTTTGGATATAATGATCAGTCCTGGAGTTTGTTCTGCTCTCCCTCCAGATACTCATTCAGACACAATAAGATAGAGACTGTTCTCTCTGTGAAGTCCATCAGCAGCAGAATAGGAGTGTTTGTGGATCACGGTGCAGGAACTCTGTCCTTCTACAGCGTCTCTGACACAATGAGCCTCATCCACACAGTCCAGACCACATTCACTCAGCCGCTCTATCCTGGGTTTTATGTTGGTTATGTCGGATCATCAGTGAAACTGTGTTGATGAATCAGAATAGACTGACGAGGGATTCTACCCATAATGCTTTGAGCTGCATGATGAATCAGTAACAGTGAGATGTTATAGAGTCTCTTCTTTTCTCATTAAGGGCTCGTTCACATATCTCGCTCAAGTTCATTATTTCAAATGTTCTGGTTTCTTCAGGCGATGAACAGCTAATCATCATAGATTATGATTATATTTCTTTCTTGTTTTCTCGTGATCTCGACATAATGAAAGTTGTTTTTCTTACAATGATTGTTTGATGTTTATAACACAATGCGTCGTGAGTCTGCTGTTGCTATAGTGACGAACGCTACTGTGACGCATCTGATCGACAGATAAACCGCGCTCTTATACTGTATGTTGTGGTATTTCACACACTTTTGCTTCGTGGAGTAAGAAACTCTACAATAATCAGATATATGCTAATCAATCACTGCTGATTTGTTTCCAGAGACAGGATGCTAAACGTGTTGTTTGTGTAATTAACATGTTTAAATGATCAGAGCAGGGCAGGGGCCCAAACCAAGAAAGGGGGCACTAAGGCGGCGGGTGCTTGTTAATACAAATTATCCAGTTGTTACAAATATACAATTAAAATAGAAGACGACACACTCTGTACTAATTTCAGATATTATTGTAGATGTTTTAATAGAACATCACAATTACACATAATAAAGAATAACTGATTATAACAGAAACTATTTACTGTTTTACATATTGATATTTACCTGTTCCTTTTACAGCAAAACCTTTTTTTATTTGGTACTATGTCCTGAAATATCTTGATAACCTTATCTTTTATGATTCACAATTAAGATAAATTAATTAAATAAATGATAAATTAAGATGATGCCTCATCTTCAATGGAAGTATAAGTATTAGACATTATACAGCATTCATCTATATTATATACTAATAAACAACTCATGTATATTACCTTTTTAATGTATAGGCCTACTATTAATATGGTTTTAATAAAATATTATAAATATGATGTGTTCTAGATTATTAGTATCAACTAAGACAAGTGATTATAATGAGAAATATACTTAATTACAAGAATTAAAGTGTGACAAACTGCTAAATATTCTGATGATTTATCTGCTGACTTGCTGGAGTTTTGAATCCATGTTTGTGATGTTTTACTGCCTTTAGCCCTTCACTCTTTCTCTCTCTCTATCTCTCTTTCTCTCTCACACACCTAATTTTCGGTTTGAAGTGGGAGAGGTGTCACGGTGAGGGGAGTTATAGGGACTTTTCTATTGTCTTTAAACTTCTTTTTGAGTGAAATTGATATCCTAATTTAATTTTTATTGTTTAGTGTGAGTTTTATTGACTCATTGAGCAGGTTTTCACGTGTCGAGAGCAGGGAAGGCGTCGCACCTGGATGTGTGAACGCCGTCTCTGTCGCTCCGTCACGGAATAAGATGCATCACTCAAGCGGGAGTAAAGGTGGAGGATGTGTTGCTGGACGTAGCTGAACGAGTGGGACATGAAAGTATTGTTTCAGCGTCTAGGATGAATAAAGCCGTGGTGGTCTTTTTGAAGGAGGAGCAACTGGTGAATCGTTTGGTAGAAAGCGGCATAGTGGTAAGTGGAGCTTTTGTTGTTGTTCAACCTTTAGTATCACCAACTGTTAGGGTAATGATTTCAAATGTTCCGCCATTTATTCCGGATGAAGATATACAGCGTGAGTTATCGAGGTATGGAAAGTTTGCAAGTGGAATTAAGATGGTACCGCTTGGTTGTAAACATGAATCCTTGAAGCATGTGCTATCATTCAGACGGCAGGTGTTTATGTTTTTGAATGCGCCAACATTAAATGTGTCTTTCCGATGCATGTATGAGGGTAAATCGTACATGTTGTATGCGAGCACGGGGGAAATGCGCTGTTTTGAGTGCGGTTCAGTGGGACATGTAAGATTGCTATGTCCACATAGAGAAGGTGTAAGGAATGAAGTAGGTCAGAGTAATGATGAGAATGGTAGGGTGGAAGAAACTGTAGGGGAAACAGTGAAAAATGAGAAACAAAACGTGTGTAATGAAGAAGTTTCAGGTGATGTTGGTATTGAGAGTAAGATTAGACCTACTATGGAAGTGTCTAAGGCGGTAGAAAAGGTTAATGGGGAGATACAAGTAGTGGAAGAGATGGGGATTACAGAAACTGTGAAGGGGGTAGAGCAGGTGGAAGGGTTAGAAATTGGTGAAGAAGGGATGTTAGTTGATAAGGATAAAGCAAGTGCTGAAAGGATAGTGAATTTGGAGAGCAAACAAACAGAAGAAATGGCTAATACTGAAAGAGAGGAAGAAAGTGAGGATGATGCTTTGTCAGATGTATCAGATGTGTCTAATTTATCTCAGATGGGTTGTGAGCAGTTTTATTCCCTGGAAGAGATAGATCAATTCTTGGATGAGACATTTGGGAAAATAGTAGAAGTGAAGAGTTACTTTGCTGATACGAAAAAGTTTGAAAGTTCTGTTTTGTACTGGATGAAAAGAGTAGGAGAGGACAAATTAAACAAGAGGAAGAGATTTCGATTGAAAATGTTTGTCACGGAAATAAGAAGGGGGAAAACTCCCAAGAAAAGGAAATTTCATTAAATTTGGTTAATGATGGGTAAATCACTAAGGGTGACTTTTTCTCCTCTTCTCTTTTTTCTATCTGCTTTTTTCTTTTTCTCCCTTTTTATGGAAGTTGTAAGAGTAGGATCCTTAAACATCAATGGAGGAAGAGACAGGGTTAAAAGAGCAATGCTGTCTGAATTTATTAGATTAAATGATGTAAAAGTAATTTTCTTACAAGAAACATTCTGATAGAAATAATGAAATAGAGTGGTACAGATGGTGGGAAGGAGAGAGTAGATTAAGTCATGGAACAAATTTTAGTATGGGTGTTGCAATTCTTTTCTCAAAATCTTTAGATTTGAAAGTTGTGATGACAAAAGAGATAGAAAAAGGTAGAGTTTTATTAGTTCAAGCAGAAATTAAAAGTGTTAAATTTATTTTTGTTAATGTGTATGCTCCAAATATAGGATTGAATCGTGAAATAACATTTCAAAAAGTAAATGATGCAATAAAAGAATTTGATGATGGAAATATGTGTGTTGTAATAGGAGGTGATTGGAACTGCACAACAAATTTTTTAATGGATAGGAATGGGGAAGAACCTCACTCGAAATCTAGTAAGGTACTTTTTGATATTATAAATGATTTGAATTTAGAAGATGTGTGGAGAAGTAGAAATAATTTGGTGAAGCAATATACTTGGGTAAAGATATTAGATTCTGTTGTGACAGGAGCGAGATTGGATAGGTTATATATAAGAAAATCAGAAATTAATAGAGTTATAAATACTGATATGTTTCCAAATGGTTTTTCAGACCATCATATGGTGACTTTAGATTATAACATTGCAAAAGTTTCAAGACCTAAATTTTATTGCCATTTTAATGTAAAATTATTACAAGATAAAGATTTTTTTGAGAAATTTTGTAATTTTTGGGAAGTTTGGAGACAAAGGAAAAATAATTTTGAAAATCTGACTCAATGGTGGGAGGTGGGAAAAGCACAAATTAAGGTGTTTTGTCAACAATTTTCTTATAATACTACTTTTACTCTGAAGAGGAATGTAAAAAAAATGGAGAATGAGATTAATAAAATGGAAAAAGATTGATTGATATTGATGATCATGGTTCGATGGATGTTTTAAAAAAGAAAAAAATGGAATTGAAGTCACTGTTGGAAGAAAGAGTTAAAGGGGCACTTGTGAGAGCTAGAATATCTTCGATTAAAGAAATGGATGCTCCAACTGCTTATTTTTTTGGACTTGAACGTAAGGAAGCACAAAAGAAATGTATGCTTCATCTTAGAAGGAAAAATGGAACAATTACTTCAGACCCAAATGAGATGAGAAAGATGGGTATAGAGTTTTATAAAAATTTGTTTGGTAATATGGACTGTGATGTTGGATGTATGGATCAGCTCTTAAGGGATCTTCCTAAATTAAGACTTGAGGACAAAAAGTCATTGGACGTAATGATTTCTTTTGATGAACTTTCAAAGGCTGTGCAACAACTTTCTACAGGAAAGTCACCAGGAGTTGATGGGTTACCGGCGGAATTTTATAAAGTTTTTTGGGGTGTTTTAGGTGAAGATTTGTATAATGTATTTTGTGAATGTTTTAAAAGAGGTTGTTTACCAATCAGCTGTCAGAGAGCTGTGTTATCACTCTTGCCAAAAAGCGGAGATTTAGGGTTGTTGAAGAATTGGCGCCCAGTGTCTTTAATGTGTGTAGACTATAAAATATTGGTAACACTTTACAATAACAGTACATGAATTATCATGTACTAATACCTTAATTAATAATTACTTGACTATGAACTAATGAAGAGTTAAGACATGTATTAATCAAGAACTAATGAAGAACTAACTTAACTACGACATGAGTCATATGAATTACCGCATGAATAACACCACCTTAATTACATGTTAGTTCCTGCATGTTAGTTAATGTATTAATTAACACTTTGGGGTAAACTAAATCAAACATGCTCTAGAAGAAAGATTCATGAAAATGGCACACTGCAAAATTGTTCATAAATTTTCCACCTGCAGCTATGTCACAAACATCAGTGAATGACAGTGGATTTCTTGCAATATTTACGTTTAACCGAACTCATCCAACAGACACAATAATGCATTCATAATTAAAAACAACTTCATCTCATCCTGTTTGGAGTGATTCCACTGCTGCCCTCCTACAATAATGTATTCATTAAGCAGATGTGATTTTCCAAATTAAAATCAGTGTTAGCATAGAGATGATGGTTATGTTATGGATTGGTTTACTGTCTTTATATCATAATAATGCACTGAAATCAGACGTTTGTCTTGTGTTCTTGCTCTTCTATTGGGCCACTATTGCCTCTTCAAAATGTTAACCTTCCTCCTACCGTTCAGTTCCTTCTCCACCCAAATACAGCCACAGGACCTCTGCTCTTCCACTTTTTTACAAACCACCAAAAAACACCAAATATCTGATTTAGATGAGCTGAATATGTATAAAACATGTGTAATTGATAACTTTTTAAAGATGTGCCCTCCAAGACAAGTCATGACATGATACATTGACAACTCATGAATTCATGTTAAGTTATAAGTAATTAATGATGAGTTAATAATATTGTGCCCCCCCACCAAGTAAAGTCATGACATTATGATACATTAACAAGGCATGAATTAATGTTAAGTTAATGATGAGTTAGTAATATTGAAATTATAACATTTCGTTTTATTGTGTGATTTCTGCTGCCGGCTCGTTTAATAGGACTACAAGTTAAACAAGACTTAACTTTAAACCTTAAAATAAATAACATTTTAAATGGTTTAACCTTTACTTGTCATTAAATGTTTACTTTGTTTGCCATGGGCCACAAAAGGTGTAATCTCCGACATGCTGTGACTGACAATAGAACTATAAAAAAAAACACCAAAACCGCAACATAATTACGAAATGAAACTATTTTATTTGTGCGCTGTAATCCAGATCTTCAGAATCCATACGACTGTGAGGAACAGACCCAAATCCAAGCCACAGGTGGCAAACTTATGAAAAGTGGCCAAGTCTTGAACCTCTCAGATTAAGGAAACTATTAAAAAATTAAAAAAAATTAAAAATAAAGATTTTGCCCAAATTTGTCCCGAATGACGATTGAGGGTTAAATGTTTTTGTCATCCTAAAAAACAGAGCGCTGCCTAATGAAGTGCATAGATCAGTGCAGTACCCCCCTGTACTGGCGCATTAACATTAACATTAAATACAAAGTCATTCCTATTAAAAATATTTTATGGTGACACCCATATCTGGTACTTAAGTAAAAAGATGATTTTTATGCAAAGTTATTAGATTACACTATTAGGCTACTTTACCCATCGCCCGTTATCAACTAACAATCTATAAAGGTGCAAAATGCATTTACTTACACATATTTGAGAATCAAGATATTTCATGGTATATTTTGGGAATATTATATAATTAATATTTTGGGAATATTATATAAAAATACTAAATTAATAAGCCTATATCAGTTATACAGTGGTATTGTGGCTGCTGTGTGTCACATGACAAGTATGAACCCCCCCAGTATTATACAGCATAAATCTATATTATATACTAATAAACAACTCATTTAGAACATTTATATTATGTTTTTAATTATTTATAGGCCTACTATTAATATGGTTTTAATACAATATTTTAAATGTGATGTATTATAGATTACTAGTTATCAGCTAAGACAAGTAATAATAATGGGAAATATACTTAATTACAAGAATTAAAGTGTAACAAACTGCTAAATATCCTATATGATGATTTACAATAATTTGATTACATTCTAATTCTAAGAAAGTGGATATTTTGTACAAGTTGTTGGCACTTTTAGAAGACTGAGAGCAAATCATTACCGACAGAAATACAAAAACAAACGACCAAATTACTAATTCAGCGAATCAAGCACTGACTGTAAAGTGGCTTGTAATGCATCTACCTGTTAATGCAACGAGCTTCGGGAAGCATCGCCTCTACTCTCCAGAGAACGGGCACAGATTGTGAGTGATGCTGCGGAGCGGATTCAGCGGGTCTTTAGCGGAGCGGGAACAGAATGCTTTGAGCCGATGAGGGCCACCCCCTGTGCACGGCCCTGACTGGGGATATAGTACCAAACTGAATTATTACTAGAGACATTTTTTAAGCAACTAATTCTAAATGAACTAATTCTTCGAAATACAAAACTTCCAATCCCTCCTCAGAACGCCTGTTAGACAAAACAGATTTCCTAATTTTATGGGATTTATTCTTCCAAAAAAAATTCAGTAACATTTTATTTATATCATCAGCAATTTAGTCACTAACAAATAAAGATAAAGCAGAGTAAACACAACGAGACGACCCTCTGCTTTAGATATAAGAACTCTGCCATAGATGGATAGATCTCGTTCAAGCCAAGAATTAAAGATTATTCTAGTTTTCTTTATTTTAGGAGAAAAACTGAGATGTTGACGAGTCAATCTATCTTTAGTAAGGACAATCCCCAGGTACTTGACACAGTCTTTAACAGGTATATGATGCATTGATGCTTGTTGGGTATCATAGAGACAAAATAGTTCACACTTTGATAAATTTAGATATAAGCCTGAGGCTTCAGAGGAAGATTGAATAATATAAATACTTAAAGGAATTTGACTTTGATCTTTAAGAAATAAGGTAGTATCGTCAGCAAGTTGAGATATCTTAAATTCTTTACCAAATACAGAAATACCTTTCAAAGTGGGATTTTGTAAAATATTAAGTGATAATTCAACAGCCAAAAGAAAAAGAAACCTTGACGCACTCCTCTGTCACAATTAAAACCTTTAGTAGTTTGCAAGCTAACCAAAACTGAAGAGTTAATATCATTTATTCAAAGTTATGCAAAAAAGTGCTGCTGGGGTGTAAAAAGTCCATTAATTGGTGCTCTTTGGATGCGGGATTCTCGAATAGTGTGAAAAAATTAAGCCTTTATTCACATGGCTTTAGAATTTAAAAAACAGTCACATTTGTGCAGGGACGCGCTGCGGCTGACTCTCCTTCATCAGGGAATCAATTTACAAACACACTCAGAGTTCATTTAAACAATCAGTTCATCACATGACATGTCACATGTCTCCCGAGCAGGTATCAAAGCAACAAGAGAGAATTACTTATCAAAATAATAATCAATAAATTCAAATCAAAACACTGTAACAAATATTAAAGTCAAAGAAAAACAAAACAAAAACATATATAAATCTCAAAGGAATCAAAAATTATATCATAATTAAAATACAAAAAAAAAAAAAAGAAATTAATTACAAAAAAGGAGAAAAATCCAATTCTCCATTTAAACCTGGAAATTGTGTTGCTTTCAAAGTGTAAATCCAGAAAGACTCTCTTTGTTGTAAACTTTTTATCCTATCTCCTCTTCTTATTGACCTCAGAATACGTTCTATACCCACTATTTTCAGTGTACTGGGGTCACCATGGTTTTTATCTCTATAATGTAAGGCCATGGGATATTGAGGATTACAGATTCGTATAGCGTTCTTATGTTCTGCTAGTCTCAGCTTTAATTTCCTTTTAGTCATCCCTATATAAAAACAACCACATGGACACTCCAACCTATACACAACAAATGAAGTATTGCAATTAATAAATGAATTTACCTTAAACTCACGTCCTGATGTTACATCAATAGATATATTTGTCTTAACCATATTCTCACAATGATTGCAATTACCACATCTGTAATTTCCCACATTTGAGCGTAACCAGGTGATTGGTCTTATACGGGAAAGATGACTTCTCACCAGTTTATCTTTAATCGTTGGAGCTCTTTTAAACACAATGGAAGGAGATTCTGGTAAAACTTCATCAAGATTTCCCAATTAGTTTTTACAGTTTTCTTGATTTTATTTGCCTCTGTACTGTATTGTGTAACAAAATAAACAGAATTTTCTGAATGATTTGATTTTTGTCTCTGTACCAATTACTCATCTCTACTTATGTGTTTAGCTTTATTATATGCATTCTCAATCACACTATTTTTATATCCTTGTTCTTTAAATCTCTGAACCATATCTTGAGCCTTGATCTCAAATCCTCCTCATTATCACAGATTCTTTTTAACCTCTGAAACTGTCCAAAAGGGATATTATTAGTCAACCATGAGGGATGAAAACTGTCTGCTCTTATAATAGTATTCCTGTCCGTTTCTTTTCTAAAAATAGTTGTATGTAATTTTCCTTCATTGTCCTTAAATATTTTTAAATCCAAAAATGTATTTGAGTAAATGAAAATCCAAACTAAGCTTCAAATGTATATCAGTGGTGTTCAAATATGAATGAAAAGCCAACAGATCTATGTCAGACCCAGACCATACCAAAATAACATCATCTATAAAACTTCCACCATACAATGTTCTTCAAATATGGATTAGAATCTGAAAATACAAATCTGTTTTCCCAAAGTCCTAGTAATAAATTTGCATAATTAGGGGCAAAACAAGCACCCATTGCTGTACCCCTAATTTGCTTATATAGCTGATCTTGAAACAAAAAAAAACATTATTTTTCAATGTCCATTCAGCAAGTTGTAAAATAAAACTAGCCGGTGGTTTCTCTAAATGTGATCTCTCATTTTTTATAAAATGAATTCAGCGTTGAGTTGGAAACACGAGGGATAAATGTGGACTTAGGCTTAAAAATTGTTCTCTTCTTATCATAAGTACGTATCGCTGCTTCCGTTGTATGATACCGCTGTATAGGATAAAAAGTTTACAACAAAGAGAGTCTTTCTGGATTTACACTTTGAAAGCAACACAGTTTCCAGGTTTAACTTTTTTGTAATTAATTTCTTTTTGTTTGTTTTTTTTAAATTATGATATAATTTTTGATTCCTTTGAGATTTATATATGTTTCTGTTTTTCCTTGACTTTAATATTTGTTACAGTGTTTTGATTTGAATTTATTGATTATGATTTTGATAAGTAATTCTCTCTTGTGGCTTTGATACCTGCTCGGGAGACATGTGACATGTCATGTGATGAACTGATAGTTTAAATGAACTCTAAGTGTGTTTGTAAATTGATGCCCTGATGAAGGAGAGTCAGCCGCAGCACGTCGCTGCACAAATGTGCTGTTTTTTTTTTATTCTAAAGCCATGTGAATAAAGGCTTTTTAATTTTTTCATACTATTCGAGTGCCTTGGATTTATGAGTTAATATCATTATTAAGATGGTGAGAATGCTTTATAAATTTATTTCCGAAACCAAAAACACAAAGAGATTTAAACAAAAATTGGTGCTCTAATGAATCAAATGCTTTATAAAAATCCAAAAACATTATAATAGAATCTGAATCGAAATCAAGTACAAGTCTTATATTGGAACTAATGTGTCTGTTCTTCATAAACCCATTTTGTGTTTCGCCAATTATACAATTAAGAGAACATTTAACAATGATATTGGTCTCCAGTTTTCAATTAAAAGCAGGTCTTTATCTGATTTGGGGATGAAAGAAATTAGTCCCTGCTCCATTATGGGCATCATCTCTGCTTTGTGAATACATTCTTTAAACAAACAATATAAAGGCTGCTTTAAGAGTCCCAAAAATATAAATAAAATTCAACAGACCGGCCATCAGTACCTGGAGATTTAACCCCTTTTCATAGATTTCAGTGCCTCTTCCATTTCAGTAATAGAGAGGTCAGAGTCACGTAGTAATTTAAAATCCTCATTAATACCTGAAACTTTATCACAAACACTCAAAAGAAAAGAATCACATTTTTCTTGAGAAAACTGAGAAGTACACAATTCTTTGTAAAAGTTGAGATCATTCCTGGATCTGTTCATAAATCACCATTAATCTTTAGGACAGAGAGATGTTTTTTACGATTTCTTTTCTCGAGAGCAAAAAAGTAATTAGTGTTTCTTTCACGCTTCTCGATCCATTTTGCTCGAGAACGAATGAAAGCCTCTTTAACAATCTCTGCGTACATATTTTCAATTTTCATTTGACAGACACTATATTCTACCTCATCTTCTTTACTGGGATTATTCTTCTGCTTTAACACACATAACCTATGAATAAGTTCAAATTCTTTATTATTTTTTTCTCTTTTAATTAGTTTACTTCTGTTAATAGCAAAGTCTCTAACTTTAAATTTGAAGAACTCCCAACTAAAGCAAGGGTCACCTTTAATTTTAGTAAACATAGTTTTAGCTTGATGAGTAACATAATCACTGAAAGGAGCATCTTCCAAAAGACAATTGTTAAATCTCCAGTAACCTCTTGTACTTGGCTTTCTATATTGTTTAAGGTCCAAATAAATTAACATATGATCAGTAAATGAGGCAAACTGGTGATTAACAGAAATGACATCTTTCAAAATAGCATGAGAAATAAGCAAAAGATTGATTCTAGTCTTAAGGGATCCAGATTTGTTGGAGCAAGTAAAGCCACTACAACCACTGTTAAAGAAACACAAGCATCTACAACTGAAAGATTTTCACACAACCATAAAATAAGGTTATCATATGCATTAGAAGTAGTTCTTGAAGGAAATATATCTTGTATGTCGTCAGCTATAATCAAATAAGCGACTTTGTGTACTAATAAGCTCTTTTTTTTTCATTTTCAGTTTTACATACTAAAATGGTCCATCTATCAAACAATCGAGTGCAGATTCTGATTCTTGGTTTCAGGAACCCTGTGCACCTTTAAACACAGACGCCGACTGTACCGCTCAAGCTGCTCAATCCGTGATCGCACATCCTTGTCTGAAGACTGGAGCTCTGTAATGTCTCTTGTGATTCTGCACATCTTTTCAGAGCGCTCATTAACATCAGAAACAAGCTTCTGCACTACCAAAGACAGGTTGTCAACGGCTTTCGTTGTAGCATCGGTCGAGTTCTCAATGGAGATGAGTTTTTGGAAAGTAGCATCTTGTTTAGAAGACAATTCTTTTTTTTTTGTTATCAACATTTATTTATTTTTTTATACATAACATCCAAAATAAAAAAAATAAAAAATAAAGATAAAAATAAACAACAACAACAGACACATACTCAATATCTCAAAGTCCAATCAAAGGGAGGGAAAGAGGGAAAGGCAAGAAAAACACAAAAGTCACTCCTTTATACAGTCACGTATATCAAAAAGAAAGCACTCCCAAGCATCGATGGTAGAAGGCTTGGCCCCATTGATTCGTGCTGTTGTACATTCACAAGCCACTATGTGCAGGAGGCTACGGATCCAATATGTTTTTCCACACATGTGCGGTGTAAACCAGTTTTGTATTATTGTCTTCTTCGCAGCTGTAAAACCAGCAAACATCATTCTCTTTTGCATTGAAGTTATACAGAGGCCAGAATCATCATTAAGAAGACACAAACTTGGATTAACAGACCAATCAATATGCAGTAAGGATGATAAAACCAGGTTTACATGTGTCCATAGACTGATGACGACAGGACATTCCCAAAACATATGCAGAAAAGTACCTGATGATGTAGTATTACATATATGGCAGTTGAGATTCGGTTGTAGTTTCATTTTAAATCTTTTGTAAGGAGTTATGTATGCTCTATGAATGACTTTGAAGTGAATAAGACGATGAGCCAGATTTTTAGATGTTAAACTGAGATTAGACCACACTCTCTCCCAGTCGACAGATAAATTAAGGTCAGATAATTCCCTATTCCAAATAGTTTGAATAGAAAGAGGTTTCAATCAATAATTAACGCAATCAATAATCTTATTATATATTAAAGAAACAGACGGCCGACCAACAGATGGTGCAATCCAATCTTGCATAGGATGAGAGGAGATGGAAGATGCCCAAGGAACTCCATACGCTTTGAGAGCAGAACGTAACTGAAGAAAGACAAAATATGCGGATGCTGGTAGACAAAATTTGGTTCTTAATGTCTGAAATGAACATAGGCCCTGGTTATCATATATATCACCGCATGTGTTTACACCTAAAGAGGACCAAGAGGGTTGGACAAATGGACGATTTCCGCATACAAAATTAAAATTGTGCCATAAAGGTGTACTATTACAAAATTTGAAGGTTCCTCCTATCCGACGTTCCACCGTTTTCCAGATTTTAATAGAGTTGGCCACAACCGGACCAAATTTATACTTATCCCCTTTTTTTCCTGTGCCAGTAAATAACATATCTTGGAGTCTATTTGGTTTCACCTTGTCAGCTTCAATCACTCTCCAAGAAACTGTAGATTGAGGATCAACCCAATTATGAAGAGCCTTAAGCTGGAGCGACCAATAATACAGTTCAAAATTTGGTACAGCCAGTCCTCCTGCGCTATTAGGATGTTGTAATGTGGTAAGTTTAATTCTGGGGCATTTATCATTCCAGATAAATTTAGAAATTATGGAGTTAATCTCCTTAAAATAACCTGGAGGGGAGAAAGTGGTAGCATAGAGAAAAAAATTAAATCGAGGTAACAAATTCATCTTAACAGTGGAAATTCTTCCTTGAAGAGAGACTTTAAGATTCTTCCATCTTTGAATGTCATTTTGACTTTAACTAAAATATTACTAAAATTGTCTCTGGCAATCTTATGAATGTTTTATATATGGTAATGCCCAAATAGATGAAAGATTCCTTAATAGGGATAAATGAGGAATAGAAGAATTGACTTTAACATTGTTAATTGGCATTAAAGCAGATTTGCTCCAATTTATTTTATATCCTGATAAGCTACTAAAATGATCAAATTCCTTAATTACACTAGAGACTGAAACATCAAAGTGGTCTAAATATAGAATAATATCATCAGCGTATAACGAAATACTATGATTATGATCATGAATCTTAATCGATACTTCAGATTTCCTGATGGCTTGTGCTAAGGGTTCAAGAGATAGACAAAACAATAAGGGGAAAGCGGACATCCCTGCCTTGTTCCTCGCTGCAAAGGGAACAGGGGAAATAATATTACCAGTTATGACTGATGCTGCAGGTGAGTGGTATAATGTCTTAATCATAGAAATGAAGTGTTCGCCGAAGCCGAAACATTGCAGAACTGCCCACATATAATTCCACTCTAGCCTGTCAAAGGCTTTTTCTGCATCAAGTGAAAAGACCGCACAAGGGGTCGGGTGGGAGTCTGCAAAGTCCAGAATATGAAGGAGTCGACGCATATTGTCAGATGCATTGCGCCTTGATGAAACCAGTTTGGTCCTCCTTGATCAGACTATGAATTACCTTCTCCATACGAAAAGCAAAAACTTTAGCATAGATTTTAAGATCACATGGGATAAGCGAAATCGGTCTGTAGCTGGAACAATCTAATGGGTCTTTCCCTTTTTAAGAAGTAATGAAATCAGTGATGTTTTTGATCTCTATGAAAACCCCATGTTCAATCGCAAAATTAAATGAATTAAGCATAAGTGTCCCTACCAAATCCCAAATTTCTAAATATAATTCCGGGGAGACCATCTAGACCTGGCGATTTGCCCTTTTGAAGGCTTTTAGAGGCGTGAAGCTCCTCCAAACTTAATGGGGCCTCCAAAGATTCTTTATCCATCTGTGAGATCCGAGGCAGTTCCAATTTATCTAAATACTGCTTACAAATTGGTTCATCAAAATCTGTTTCGCTTTATACAGATTCATGTAAAAACCTTTAAATATGTCATTAATTGCCGCAGGATTCATGGTGACCTGATCATCCGATGATTTTATTGCGCTAATATATGCCTTAGACTCGCATTCTTTCAACCTAAGGGCCAATAAATGACTAGGTCTCTCTGATTCAAAATAATATTTTTGCCTAGTCCTATGTAAAATAAATTCCGCCTTTGAGTGTGAAAGTAAATCATATTCTTCTTTTAAAGAGGACAACTGTGTAGCCTGTTGCTCAGTAAAATGTTGTTTTGTAGGTTTTGCAATGATTGCATTTTATTTTCTAATTGTGTAAATTGGTAAGTTTTCGCTTTGGCAAGAGTAGAAGAAAAAGATATACAGAATCCTCGTATGGCACATTTAGTTGATTCCCACATTATTTGAGGATCCACATCAGAGGGCATATTGATTTCAAGAAATTCCTTAATATATTCTTTTAATGAAGTAATGAAAGTCTGATTACATAATAATGATATGTTAAAGCGCCATCTAGGGGCTTTGGCTTTAACATCGGAAAGAGGAACACTGCACAACACAGCAGAATGATCAGATAATAAAATTGGTAATATAGAGATGGACGAATTCGACGAAATTAAAGATGGGCTGAGAAATATGTAGTCTATCCTAGAGAAAGTCTTATGTCTATTAGAAAAAAAAGTGAAGTCCTTAGCTTTAGTATTCTGAATTCTCCAAAGATCGATTAAGTTGAGCTCCGTGATAAATTTATTCAGTAATTTAGAAGATGGATTGGCTGTTGTATCAAATTGAGATTTATCTAAAGCAGGATTTATGACAGCATTAAAATCCCCACCCACAACTAATGGGCAGTCAGTCTGCTCAAGTAATGTTTTGGAAATCTGTGTAAGGAACGCACTGTCTGTCTCATTCGGACCATAAATAGAGACCAATGCTAACCTATTATTATATATTTTGCATCGGATAAACACAAATCTACCCTTCTCATCACTACCAAGGTGTTCAATTGTTAAATTTAACTTTCGATTAACAAGGATAAGCACCCCTTAGTTTTATTTTGAGCGCAGGAAAAAGCCGCTAATTTATAATATTTATTCTGAAAACGCCACGTCAGATTGTTTTAAATCGTCTCTTGAATTAGGGCACAGGAAATAGACTTACGGTGTAAATATTCTAACACACGGGTTCGTTTAACAGCGAATTTAAACCATTCACATTCAGTGATAAAATATTTAGAGTATGCATTGAATATTCACAATCCCTAAATTGTATTCAATAAATGAAAAAAACAGAAGCACTTCCATTCTGTAAATAGCATGTAAACGCTGACGTGCATTTTAGATACCAAACCTCCTAGATGAAAAATCCCTTTAGAAATAAGGTAAAATAAATAACAGTATAAATGTCTGTTGTAAAAAGTAAAACAACATAAAAACCTGAACAACCAACAACTATAAGCGAGGAACAACTCAGACCGCACATTACGAGAACATAGGTCTGACTGAGCAACAAAAATAGTGATGGTTCGTGACCGATCCACTCCAACGCAAGACATGTCTCCCGAAAGGCCCACACAGCCAAAAATATTTTAATTAAACCTACTCTCAATTAGTCCCTCCAAAAAGAGAGAGAGAAAAAAAAAAAAGGAGTGTCAGTCTTACCAGCAACGAGATCGTTGTACGGATATATAGGGACAATATTTCGGTAGTAGAGAGGAGAGAAGAAAAGATATACAGAATCCTCGTATGGCACATTTAGTTGATTCCACATTATTTGAGGATCCACATCAGAGGGCATATTGATTTCAAGAAATTCCTTAATATATTCTTTTAATGAAGTAATGAAAGTCTGATTAC
>NC_081168.1:32513781-32525421 GCF_012432095.1 Onychostoma macrolepis
AAAAATGATGTTGAAAGCGAATGTTGCAATACTGCTAATCTTAAAATAACATTTTATTAAACTAAACTTTGTAATGTTCCAAATGTTTTTAGGGTGTTGTATTTTAAGAAAATGTAGGTGGAAATAAAGTTGAAGGAACATTATGCTAACCATAAAATAATGTTCTAGCAACGTTAGGCAAACTAGACATTTTGACGTTCTTGGAATGTTCCAAATAAAGCGTTAATAGAACATTATATTTTTAATGAAAATTAGGTTGCAAGAACATTGCAGGAAAGTTATGCTAACCATAAAATAACGTTCTAGCAACGTTAAGCAAACTGGACATTTTAACGTTTTTGAATGTTCCAAATAAACGCTCATAGAACGTTATATTTTTAGTGAAATTTAGGTTGCAAGAACGTTGTAGGAACATTATGCTAACATAAAATAACGCCTAGGAACGTTAAGCAAACTGGACATTTTAACGTTCTTGAATGTTCCAAATAAACATTCATAGAATGTTATATTTTTAAATGAAATTTAGGTTGCAAGAACGTTGCAGGAACGTTATGCCAACCATAAAATAACGTTCTAGGAACGTTAAGCAAACTGGACATTTTAACGTTCTTGAATGTTCCAAATAAACGCGTTCATAGAACGTTATATTTTTAAATGAAATTTAGGTTGCAAGAACGTTGCAGGAACGTTATGCTAACCATAAAATAACGTTCTAGGAACGTTAAGCAAACTGGACATTTTAACGTTCTTGAATGTTCCAAATAAACGTTCATAGAACGTTATATTTTTAAATGAAATTTAGGTTGCAAGAACGTTGCAGGAACATTATGCTAACATAAAATAACGTTCTAGGAACGTTAAGCAAACTGGACATTTTAACGTTCTTGAATGTTCCAAATAAACGTTCATAGAACGTTATATTTTTAGTGAAATTTAGGTTGCAAGAACGTTGTAGGAACATTATGCTAACAAAAAAATAACGTTGTAGGAACGTTAAGCAAACTGGACATTTTAACGTTCTTGGAATGTTCCAAATAAACGTTCATAGAACGTTATATTTTTAGTGAAATTTAGGTTGCAAGAACGTTGTAGGAACGTTATGCTAACCATCAAATAACGTTCTAGCAACGTTAAACAAACTGGACATTTCCACATTTTTGGAACATTCCAAATAACGTTCCCACAACCAAAACAGAACGTTACAAAAACGTTCTCAGAACATAAATTTGTTAGCTGGGAACACCACTGTGGCCTTCCCTGGATCATAGTATGCGAGAACAGGTGATGTCATCAAAGTTTCTTTAAGCTTTTGAAATGCTGGGGGTATCAGTTGAAGCCGGAATGACAGCTCATTAACGATGCACAGTTCCAGCTCTCATTGGCTAGAATTAATCACGTGCTTAAGAGCTGACACGCTAATATAATTTATTATATTAATAAATATTACTTTTTCCTTTTAGAAATATTTAATAAATTATTACATCACCAATCAATACCAGCAATAACAATGAATAAATGAACAAATCAGTGAATGATCTGTTTATTCACATTGTATTTTATCAAATAAACTAATTTTATTTAATAATAGCCTACAATGTATTTATATACAAATATAAATGCATTGTATTACAACAAAAACAATGTATACTATTATAATTTATGTATATTACACAATTTAAATGCATTGACAAACACAAATTCATTATATATGCGAAAGTATTCAAACCCCCTTTTTTTTTTTTTACTTTTGTTATAGCCTTATGTTAAACTGCTTTAAATGACTTTTTTCATCAATCTACACTCCATACACCATAATGACAAAGCAAATAACAGGTTTTTAACATCTTTGCAAATTTATTAAAGATAAAAAAAACTTAAATGATTTAATTGCATAAGTATTCATACCCTTATCTGTGACAGTTGAAATTTAGCTCAGGAACATTCATTTTGTTTGTAAATGTTACCACACTTTAAGTGAAGTTAACCTGCGGGAAACTCAACTGAATGGTATGATTTGGAAAGGCACACGTCTTAATAAAAGATCTAACAGCTGAAAATGCATATTAGAGCAAAGACCAAGCCCTGAGGTCAGAAAATTGCCTGTAGAGCTCAGAGACAGGATTGCATCAAACCAATCTGGGGAAGAGTTCAGAAAAAAAAATTCTGCTGTATTGAAGGTTCACAGAAGCATGTAGTCTCCATTTTCCATAATGGAAGACGTTTGGAACAACCAGGACTCTTCCTAGAGCAGGCCTCCTGGCCAAACTGAGCAATTGATGGAGAAGGGCTTCAGGTAAAGGTGCTTCAGCTAAGTACTGAGTTAAGAGTTTGAATACTTATAAATTTACAAAGTTGTGACAGTTCTATTTTTGCTTTGCCATTATGGTGTATGGAGTGCAGATTGATGTGGAAAAAAGTAATTTAAAACAGTTTAACATAAGGCTGCAACATAACAAAATGTGAAAAACACAGAAAATCCTCATAGGGCCCCAAATGAGCAAACTGCAATGGACCCCGCATGGGCTAACCCACAGGGGCCCTGAGTGGGTTTTGTGCGGTAAAACCATCTTTGGGGCCCAAAAGGGCAAAACCGCTGTACTTTTTTTTTTTTTAACTGTTTTTATTAAACTTGTTATAAACATAACAATATACACATAGCATTTACTTGAAATATTAACATTAAGAAAAAATAATAATAATTATAAAACTGCTGTACTTTTTACCCACAATTCATTCTGATTTCGAGTGTACAACCCATAGACATGTATACATATCTATGGTACAACCGATGTACACTCACTGAAGCACTATTTCTCACAATCCAATGCGGAGAACCGCCGAGCTGGAAAAGAGCGCGGGAGCGAGTTTGAATGAGAGATGTTGTTTACATCTGTCTTATTTCTGCTTTAACGTTTATTTCATACATTATTCATATTAAAATATATTATGTAGGCAATAACTCAGTTTAATATTTTACTAATTTACTGAGGTGGCGTCGTTGATTGCTAACTTACAAAAATGACAATTTGGTGGATAATTTAAAAATGTTCGTTAATCACCTGTGGGTAGCGTATTCATTCTAATGTAAAATTAACGGTCGCCTGAGGGCGCTCGACTGTCACGAATCCGGTTCGTGGTCTTCCATCCACTCGCCACCAGAGGTCACTCTTCCATCATATTGACTCTCACACCACACAGACTGTTATATATCACCCTGGACTATATTTCCCATGTTCCATTGCACTAATTGGACTCACCTGCCGTCAATCACACACTATATTATACTCACTCATATCGTTCTCAAGCTGCCAAGTATTGTCTAGCGATAGTGACTTAAAGTGAAAGTGAGTGAAATGACGTGACATGTGGCCAAGTATGGTAACCCATACTCAGAATTAGTGCTCTGCATTTATCCCATCCAAAGTGCACACACACAGCAGTGAACACACACACACACACACACACACACTGTGAACACACACCCGGAGCAGTGGGCAGCCAATGCTAGAGCAGTTGGGGGTTCGGTGCCTTGCTCAAGGGCACCTCAATCGTGGTATTGAGGGTGGAGAGAGCGCTGGTTATTCACTACCCTCACCTACAATCCCTGCCGGTCCTGAGACTCAAACCCGCAACCTTTGGGTTACAAGTCCAACTCTCTAACTATTATGCCACGACTTTCCCTGCTACATGGAATAGCTACACAAAGGAGCCATTCCACGTTTCTAGTTTCAGTTCTAATCTAAGTCTAGTCATTTCGTGTTGCCTTGTTGCCTGTTTCCTGATCTTCTGCCTGTGTATCTTGGATTACCCTTTGCCTGCTGTTTCGGACTCTGTTTGCACCTCGTCTGGACTATTGGTCGTGTTATCGGATTACCCCTCTTGTCAATCCCTCTGAATATTGTTCGCAGAGGTACTGTTTGTACTGTTTGCCGATCGAAGATCCACGCTTGCCCTAGGATTACTCTTGTGCCTTGCCCGTGCCATACCCGTTTGCTGTTGTTGGACCCTGCCTGTGTTTTGACTATGTTTACTAATAAAAGCTTGCACTTGGATCCGCTTGCCTCACGTCTTGACGGCTCCGTTACAACAACATTATCTTATCTGAGCTCAAAACACTGCTCGGGAGAGTTTTAAGATACTCAAAATAATAAATACATAAAATTATGAACGTGTTAATGTGTGTTTATTTTTGTTCTCAGTATTTTAATAGTATTTAATAGCTGACTTGGAGGTATGTATAATTACAATATAAAGTCATTTTGAGTGTTATTGCTATTAATATTATTTTCTAAAATAAGGTACAGTACATGCAATATAAAAGTACATACAATGTGACGAAGATGTTTTTGCAATGGCTCCAAGTTTCACACGCAGTGTATACGCCACCATCCGAATCCGTTCACTTATTTCATTCACTCCTTTCTGATATAGTGCACTCAACTGCCATACACTATTAGTGAATGAGTGAACGATTTTGGATACAGCTTATAACATCTCACTGTTACTGATTCATCATGCAGCTCAAAGCATTATGGGTAGAATCTCTCATCAGTCTATTCTGATTCATCAACACAGTTTCACTGATGATTTATAATCAACCCAAAACCCAGGATAGAGCGGCTGAGTGAATGTGGTCTGGACTGTGTGGATGAGGCTCATTGTGTCAGAGACGCTGTAGAAGGACAGAGTTCCTGCACCGTGATCCACAAACACTCCTATTCTCCTGATGATGGACTTCACAGGGAGACGAGTCTCTATGTTATTGTGTGTGAATGAGCAACTGGAGCGAGAGCAGACCAAACTCCAGGACTGATCATTAGATCCAAAGAAACACTCATCACCATCTCCCTTCCTGCTGATGCTCTTATATGACACTGATATACACACATAATCTCCACTCCACTGCAGCTCCCAGTAACAGCGTCCACACACACTCTCTCTACACAACACCTGACAGTTATTATCAAATCTGTCTGGATGATCAGGATACGACTGATCTGTGCCAGTGTTAGTAATCACTCTGTTTCTCTCAGACAGAAGGAGGAGTTTATTCACTGTGTTCAGATCCAGAGTGAACTGATGGGAATCTGATGGAGATAAAACACATCAGAATCAGGAATTATGAATCTGTTTGATCTTTTCATGTAGCTGAAGTCTTCATGTTCAGTGTATCATCAGTGTCTCAGTACAGATGACCAGATATCTGTGCAAATCATCATTTAATAGGACTGCCCTCTAATAGAAGCTTAGCCGATCACAATTTTATTAGTTGCAGGAAAAGAAAATCCACAGAAAGTGAAGTCAGTAGTCCGTGACGGACGGGTCATTAACAGCTGGTCTGTGTGGTAATTACAGCATATCGGTCAGGACTAGGGGTGTGTGAGACTTGCGTTTTAGACACCATTTCACCTGTTTTTGCTCTATTTCAACAACTAAAATAATTCCAAACACAGCCACAGCGCTGTTTTGTGTCTCTGAGCAACATGACAGTGTTTCGTTCCTGAATGAATCAACCATTTAAATCATTCGGTTCAGTCGCAATGACTCACTTATTAACAGTGACTTGCTGCCACCTACTGGTGGTTTTAACTTCACATTTAAAGTATCTTTTCATTTTTTTTTTTTTTATAATTTTAAATATCAGTATTCAACGTTTTATGTTTAATATATCAAAACATTATTCATGCATTTGTAACTCCAGTTAAATGAATTAATGTCCTGCATTAAACAGTGTGTAAACACATCTAAATGTCACTTCAGATGCAGCTTCTGTGTTTCCTCTGCATTGCAAAGATGAATTTTGTTGATACTGATTTAATTTGCTTGGTAACAGGCCAAATGTCTTCTTATTCTAATTCACTGATTAAATGTAAGAATTTGACTCATTGCTAATGCACACTTTTAGACAAAAATGACTTTATAAAGGTAAAAATTAGGTCTGGTAAGCGATTACATTTTTTAATCTAATTAATTACATAATGTAGCAATTAATTAATCTTTGGCTGAGAAATTACTCCCAAAAGATAGTTTAAAGTCATTTTTGTGTAAAGCATCAAACAGACATTACAAAAAGTAGCTTCAGCAAGAAATATTTAGTTTGATCAAATTTATTACATATACTCTTTTGGGCCATGAGGTTGAATAAATGATGACACAATTGTCATTTTTGGGTGGTTGATCTATACCTTTAATAATTAATTTTATTATTATTACTATGGAAATATGAAATTATTTATTTGATAAAATGCTACTCTAAATAATAAACTAAAACTGCCAGTAGGTGGTGGTAAATGTCTTAATGATAAAGTCATCGAGTCATTTATTCATTCGATTCGTTCAAATGCCTGATTCATTCAGGAGTGAAGTAAATGGTTCTCTTTGAATGAATGGTCCATTGAATCATTAGGCTTGTTCGACTTGAAGCGGATCATCAGCATCAGAACGATTGGCGTGTGACATCAAAGTATCGCGAGAGCGATTAGAGAGCAGATGGCTCCTTATGCTTTTGAATCGCTCTCTCGGTACTTTGATGTCATACACCGATCGTTCTGATGATGATGATCCGCTTCAAATCCAATGCTTCCATCCCCAAATCCAATTGTTTCGATCATAGACCTCAAATATGTCTTATCATCAGAAACATGTAAGTAGTAGCATCATTACATGGCCACTCAATCTAATGTTAACCTATAAATGTGCGCTATTCCAGTGTTTGTGCGGAGGGTGGAAGCTGAACAGTAGCGCTCACTGCAAGACTGGTGCGATCATTTGCATTTGATTTAAAATGCTCCGTCATACAGATAAGAGTAATACATCTTTCGAATCTGTAGGTCTATTTTCATTTGTGTGCACACAAAATAACAACAAAACGTTGTGCTTTTGTAAATTAATGAAAACAAACAGGGTGCACTTCCTGCCGTCTTGGTCTCTGTGAACTTCAACGCATAAAAAAAAAATAATTTTTATATATATTTATTAACCGAAACTGTGTGCTTGCCTCACAGACATGAAAATATATATCTACAGAAAGCGAAATGTCTACTTTTAAATGAAGTAATTCAAATGGAAAACAAATATTTTCAGATTATGTAATCCATATGAAACACGTCCACTGTGGAGATGATCGTCGACTTCATCACTGCAGCCGAAAATACAGAAAACACTAGTTTACCAATGAATTATGATGTTAAGGCAATCGTCTTGCTATTTTTTTCCCTGAAACATTCATAATCATTACTTATGTGGTGCTCTATGACAAGCTTTATGTGTGCGCTTGAGCGCTGATAGGCTACAGACAATTAAAGGCTCATTATTATGAATTATATGGGTAAGTAATATAAACGTGCGATTAGTTGACTAATCGCTTCAAATGTACGACTATTAGTCGATCAGAAAAATATTTAGTCGAGGGCAGCCCTATCATTTACATCAGTTATAAAACTCTTCTTTCTCCTTCTACAGAAGAACATGAACACACTCAGTGAGTTTTTCTGCTTGTTTTCTTACTGACTTACATTGTAGGAAGTCCTTCCTGGTCCAGAGAACAATGTTGGTGAATGTTTCTGTGGAAATCAACAGACATGAACAGTGTGATTCTCATGATCCTGCATCCATTCCTAAGACATTTCTAATATGATGTTCTCCATGATATGAGATGATGATGGACTGGTTTCTGAGAGCAGATGAATCTCCAGGACTTTACCTCTGTCTGAGATCTTCTTGAGCTCCTCTTTGCAGAAATCCTCCAGTTTGTCTCTCAGCTGATGGACAGATTCTCTCAGAGCATCAGAAGAGACGAGACAACTGAAGAGATCATCATTTACGTCTGTAGATTCAGGAGGAGCTGAGAGAGACTGGAAACTCTACAGAAAACAGAAATCAAAACTCATCAGCTCCACACTTCACCCAATAACCTGGTGTTTGACAGCTAAATATATCTTCCAGAAGAAAGAGCTCAGAGAAATGATTCCTAAGAGATTTCCAGAGCTGAAAACCATTTGTAAGCAGTGTCTCTTTCAGAAGAAGATGATCAGATGAGAGTCTGACTGATGATTATATAATAAGACACTCATGAAATGTTTCTCTGTGAGTCTCGTGTCACAGCAGGATCTGCTCAAGTCCACTATGATCCTGTTCTTCTAGATCTGTGTTACCTGCAGGAACTGGATGTGATCCTGTGTGTGTGAAAGCTGCTCCAGCTCAGCGTCTCTCCTCCTCAGATCATTGATCTCCTGCTCCAGTCGCTCCAGTCGTCCTTCAGCTCGACTCACTGCTTGCTTTTCCTGATCTCTGATCAGCCGTATCAGCTCAGAGCGGCGTCTCTCAATGGAGCGGATGAGCTCAGTAAAGATCCTCTCGCTGTCCTCCACTGCTGTCTGTGCAGAGCGCTGTTAGGACACACAGTGATTCAGGCTTCAGTGAGTCTGAACTGAGACTGAGACAAACTTCTCTTCTTCTCCAGACTCACCTTATGAGACTCCACAGCCTCTCTCAGCTGCTGAAGATCTTTCTCTCTCTGCTGGATTCTCTGCTGGAGCGACTTCTGTGTCTCCTTCAGCTGCTTCTGCGGGACAAACACATGATAGTGAATCTCACAGAAAACTACTGGCACTAAATCATCATGTGAACAGATGAATCCAGTAAAAGTGGAGCTGATAATCAATGGCTGTAGGTTCAAACTCCAGAAATCATGATCAGTTACATTCATCATACATTATACTACAAGTGTAAGTATTATTAAAGTGAAACTGACACCGATGTAGAGCTTCAGACTGACAGTGTTTCTGCATTTTGACTGATAGAAGTATACATTTTATTATATGTATTATATGTCAAAGAACAGATGAATAGTGTAATGTAAGCCCATTTTACGAAAGATTGTGTTGATAAATGTTTATGGTTCATTTTCAGCAAACAGTGAAACTCTCTTCTTTCAGCTGCTGTTCATTTCTGCTGCTGTGTGAATGCTGTCAGCTGTTAATATGGTGCCGATATAAACACATATGAAATGAGTGTCAGCAATATTTAATCAGTGTTTAGTGTTAAATACCTGTTTCTCTGTCCTCTGTGCTGCAGCTGATACAATGTCATGGTTTTTATGTTCAATAATCATACACAGCATACATATACATTTCTGATCAGTGCGACAGAAAACCTCGAGGAGCTTCTCATGTTTCTGGCAGATCATCTCCTGCAGTCGTCCAGTGGCTTCAATCAAATTGTGTCTCTTTCCTTTAAACGAACTCTCATGTTGTTTGAGGTGATTCTGACAGTAAGAGTTCAGACACACCAGACAGGACTTGACAGCTTTGTATTTTCTTCCAGTACAGACGTCACACTGCACATCTCCAGCTCCAGCGTCACAGTCAGCAGAGAGTTTGGTCTTCTTCAGTTTCTCCACCACTTCAGCCAGCATGGTGTTTCTAGCTAAAGCAGGTCTTGGACTGAAGGTCTGTCTGCACTGAGGGCAGCTGTAGACTCTCATCTGATCCTCCTGATCCCAGCAGCCTGTAATACAGCTCTTACAGTAACTGTGTCCACAGGGAATGGCCACTGGATCCTTCAGGAGATCCAGACACACTGGACAAAAGAACTCATCCTGAGAAACTCTGGCTTCTGCCATTTTGCTGCATGAATACAGAGACACAAACACACAACAGCTCAACTACACTTCAGCTTCTCTTTTCCTGAACACACGTGTTTCCTGTTTCTGTGTTTGAGTCACATGAGTAAAAAAAGGAAGCTGCTTCCTCATTCCTGCTCCTGTAGAGTCTCTCTCTCTCAGACACACACACACACACACACACACACAGTGTAATGCAGTGCATGGCAGGTCTTTAAAGTTTAAAGTCTCTGCACTGGCTACCTATTAAGTTCCGTATCAGTTACAAAATATTATTACTTACCTATAAAGCCCTTAATGGGTTAGCACCTGCGTACCTAACTAGTCTTCTACCACGCAACAATCCATCACGCTCCCTAAAGGCCGTTTCACACTGAGCGCAGTTATATCTGATCAAATGCACATTCCCCGGTTTCACAGACCAGGCTTAAGCCTAGTCCCAGACTAAAATGTAATTCTGAGCTGTTTCAACTGAAAGAAACTAGCACTGACTGATCTTAAAATATATCAGTTCCTTTGTTTTGTCTCAAGATGCACACCAGTAATGTATTTTTTTTTCTAAGCACGTTCGTAAAAATTGCTTAAATGTCCTGATCGAACTTTGATCTAATCCTGGCTTACTCTAAGCCCTGTCTGTGAAACCGGGCCATTATTATTCTTTAGCTTGGGTTGAACAAATTCATTTTGCTTGGTTGGAACAGCAGCTACGCTAATTATGTCTCTATTACCTTCTCTGTTTCTGATTGACATTCCGTGGTAACTATGATCTACACAAGCATCAGTCTGGATCCAGAACACCTGAGAAGAGATGATGCAACCCCTCAGAGGACCTCAGATGATGCCAACCCTGAAACAACATACAGAACTACCAAAATTTACTATAAGTTTGATTGCAACATATAATCATTGCTGTTAAGTGTTCATCGTTTTTTGATTCTGTTGTTAATTGATTTTTACCGTACAATTCTGCCATATGTACATCAACTTGACATATTCACCACTGATAAGCAATTACTAAATATACTGTAGAAACTTAATCTTTTGTAAAGCTGCTTTGCAACAATTTGTATTATGAAAAGCGCTATACAAATTGTTTTCGGTGCTAAATTCCCTACACCTTCTACCTTATTTTATTCTCAGGTTAGGTAAAGAAAGTCAAGTCTGTCCTATCCTATAAGCATTGAATTTTCATACTCACAAAATAGGTCACAGAAGACTTCTCCGTGGTCTGTTGCAATAGGACTACTTGCAATAGGACAATTGCTTATTTTCCTTAACACCCCAGTCATGCAAGTTTGTATGCCATTTACTCATTTTTGTCATACTTGCTCAGTTTAGTATACATTTGTCCTGATTCGGTTAGGACGTTCATCTGAAATATGTTGAAATAGTGATCAACCCAGGGTCGTTTGTTCTTAGGCCTCACAATTTTGCTTTCTATAACTTTTCCCCTCACAATATCTCCAATTAGCCAGATTTCTGTGCTTTGTTTTATAATAGTCAAATACTGTTCAAATTTGCATCTCATCAATTTCCATCAGTAATCTCATGATAGCATGCTCCAATTAAATGTCCCTTAGAGTCTTCACAGATAAACGTGTGGCTTCTTTCATAAATCAGGCATCTCCTACAATGCCCAATAAATTAAATGTTGGATTTAGGTAAAGATACTGCCCCAAAAGCCGTCTCCGTCATTTCAAAGCTCTGTCGAGACGATCGTGTCTGGGGTGGATGTTCTGTCATCTCCAGTGACTTCGTCAATGTTCTCGTCTATAAAATAAAATACTTCATCAAACTTCATCACTCTTACAACATCATTGTTGTACTTGCCATGTAACTCATGTACCGAAGGTAAATCATTTTAGCCATTCTGGTGAGCACTCAAGTCATTGTACAAATCTCTGACCTCTGGGTGAAGCACTTTCAACTTACTTTTACATTCACACTTCTGTACTCAGACATGTTATCAGCTCGTGTGATCTTACACAATACTCCGATGTCCCATTCTCATGGGTGTA
>NC_081169.1:0-7907 GCF_012432095.1 Onychostoma macrolepis
TCTTTTGTTTTCTTGCCTTTCCTGCCACCTCTTGTTTTGGAAAAGGCAGAGGCCACGCCCCTTTTGCGCTAGCACTCCGATGCCACGGACAAGGGTGTCCAGCCCCTTCCTTGGCGGATGCCGCCGTGCGTCACTTTGGAATTGGGCACGTGTACAAAACCTGGCGCAGCGTCGCCCTGTCCCCCAAACTCGGCGGCGATTGTGTCAGTCAGGCGGGTCCAGCCCCAGCAGCCCAGCACCTGCACGGTATGCGAGGTGTCGAGATGGCTCGCCGGGCCCCACCACCTTGGTGAGAGCTCGCAGGAACGCGAGGGGTACAGATACCTCGGCGGGCCAGCAGTCTCGTGTTTCGCCACGGCGGCACATATACTAAAATTGGATCGATACAGAGAAGATTAGCATGGCCCCTGCGAAAGGATGACACGCCAAATCCGTGAGCGCTCCATCTTTTGGTCGCGATGTTCGTGCCCCTCTACTCTTCGGCCCTCGAGCCGTGAATACACGCAGGTATTCACTCTAAAATCAGTCCCCATCCCCTTTGCTTGAGAGACATTTAACTGCAGCCCGCTGCGGTTCGTGCGATGTCCTTAACTGCCTGCAGCTGTCACCCAGTCTGCCTCGCTGACTCTTTTGTTTTTCTTGCCTTTCCTGCCACCTCTTGTTTTGGAAAAGGCAGAGGCCACGCCCCTTTTGCGCTAGCACTCCGGTGGCTCTAAAATCAGTCCCCATCCCCTTTGCTTGAGAGACATTTAACTGCAGTCCGCTGCGGTTCGTGCGTGTCCTTAACTGCCTGCAGCTGTCACCCAGTCTGCCTCGCTGACTCTTTTTGTTTTTCTTGCCTTTCCTGTCACCTCTTGTTTTGGAAAAGGCAGAGGCCACGCCCCCCTTTTGCGCTAGCACTCCGATGCCACGGACAAGGGTGTCCAGCCCCTTCCTTCGGCGGATGCCGCCGTGCGTCACTTTGGAATTGGGCACGTGTACAAAACCTGGCGCAGCGGCGTCGCCCTGTCCCCCAAACTCGGCGGCGATTGTGTCAGTCAGGCGGGTCCAGCCCCAGCAGCCCAGCACCTGCACGGTATGCGAGGTGTCGAGATGGCTCGCCGGGCCCCACCACCTTGGTGAGAGCTCGCAGGAACGCGAGGGGTACAGATACCTCGAGCGGGCCAGCAGTCTCGTGCTCGCCACGGCGGCACATATACTAAAATTGGATCGATACAGAGAAGATTAGCATGGCCCCTGCGAAAGGATGACACGCAAATCCGTGAAGCGCTCCATCTTTTTGGTCGCGATGTTCGTGCCCCTCTACTCTTTCGGCCCTCGAGCCGTGAATACACGCAGGTATTCACTCTAAAATCAGTCCCCATCCCCTTTGCTTGAGAGACATTTAACTGCAGCCCGCTGCGGTTAAATGCGTATCATAACTGCCTGCAGCTGTCACCCAGTCTGCCTCGCTGACTCTTTTTGTTTTTCTTGCCTTTCCTGCCACCTCTTGTTTTGGAAAAGGCAGAGGCCACGCCCCCCTTTTGCGCTAGCACTCCGGTGCCACGGACAAGCGTGTCCAGCCCCTTCCTTCGGCGGATGCCGCCGTGCGTCACTTTGGAATTGGGCACGTGTACAAAACCTGGCACGCAGCGTCGCCCTTTCCCCCAAACTCGGCGAGCGATTGCGTCAGTCAGGGCGGGTCCAGCCCCAGCAGCCCAGCACCTGCACGGTATGCGAGGTGTCGAGATGGCTCGCCGGGCCCCACCACCTTGGTGAGAGCTCGCAGGACGCGAGGGGTACAGATACCTCGGCGGGCCAGCAGTCTCGTGCTCACATATACTAAAATTGGATCGATACAGAGAAGATTAGCATGGCCCCTGCGAAAGGATGACACGCCAAATCCGTGAGCGCTCCATCTTTTGGTCGCGATGTTCGTGCCCCTCTACTCTTCGGCCCTCGAGCCGTGAATACACGCAGGTATTCACTCTAAAATCAGTCCCCATCCCCTTTGCTTGAGAGACATTTAACTGCAGCCCGCTGCAGTTCGTGACGTGTCCTTAACTGCCTGCAGCTGTCACCCAGTCTGCCTCGCTGACTCTTTTGTTTTTCTTGCCTTTCCTGCCACCTCTTGTTTTGGAAAAGGCAGAGGCCACGCCCCCTTTTGCGCTAGCACTCCGGTGGCTCTAAAATCAGTCCCCATCCCCTTTGCTTGAGAGACATTTAACTGCAGCCCGCTGCGGTTCGTGCGATAATCCTTAACTGCCTGCAGCTGTCACCCAGTCTGCCTCGCTGACTCTTTTGTTTTTCTTGCCTTTCCTGTCACCTCTTGTTTTGGAAAAGGCAGAGGCCACGCCCCTTTTGCGCTAGCACTCCGATGCCACGGACAAGGGTGTCCAGCCCCTTCCTTCGGCGGATGCCGCCGTGCGTCACTTTGGAATTGGGCACGTGTACAAAACCTGGCACGCGGCGCCGCCCTGTCCCCCAAACTCGGCGGCGATTGTGTCAGTCAGGGCGGGTCCAGCCCCAGCAGCCCAGCACCTGCACGGTATGCGAGGTGTCGAGATGGCTCGCCGGGCCCCACCACCTTGGTGAGAGCTCGCGGGAGCAGCGAGGTACAGATACCTCGGCGGGCCAGCAGTCTCGTGCTCGCCACGGCGGCACATATACTAAAATTGGATCGATACAGAGAAGATTAGCATGGCCCCTGCGAAAGGATGACACGCAAATCCGTGAGCGCTCCATCTTTTGGTCGCGATGTTCGTGCCCTCTACTCTTTCGGCCCTCGAGCCGTGAATACACGCAGGTATTCACTCTAAAATCAGTCCCCATCCCCTTTGCTTGAGAGACATTTAACTGCAGCCCGCTGCGGTTAAATGCGTGTCATAACTGCCTGCAGCTGTCACCCAGTCTGCCTCGCTGACTCTTTTGTTTTTCTTGCCTTTCCTGCCACCTCTTGTTTTGGAAAAGGCAGAGGCCACGCCCCTTTTGCGCTAGCACTCCGGTGCCACGGACAAGCGTGTCCAGCCCCTTCCTTCGGCGGATGCCGCCTGCGTCACTTTGGAATTGGGCACGTGTACAAAACCTGGACCGGATCGCCGTCGTCACTGTGCGTGTACAAAACCTGGCCCTCGCCTGTCCCCAAACTCGGCGGCGATTGTGTCAGTCAGGCGGGTCCAGCCCCAGCAGCCCAGCACCTGCACGGTATGCGAGGTGTCGAGATGGCTCGCCGGGCCCCACCACCTTGGTGAGAGCTCGCAGGACGCGAGGGGTACAGATACCTCGGCGGGCCAGCGGTCTCGTGCTTCGCCACGGCGGCACATATACTAAAATTGGATCGATACAGAGAAGATTAGCATGGCCCCTGCGAAAGGATGACACGCCAAATCCGTGAGCGCTCCATCTTTTGGTCGCGATGTTCGTGCCCCTCTACTCTTCGACCCTCGAGCCGTGAATACACGCAGGTATTCAGCGTACTCTAAAATCAGTCCCCATCCCCTTTGCTTGAGAGACATTTAACTGCAGCCCGCTGCGGTTAAATGCGTGCAGCTGTCACCCAGTCTGCCTCGCTGACTCTTTTTGTTTTTCTTGCCTTTCCTGCCACCTCTTGTTTTGGAAAAGGCAGAGGCCACGCCCCCCTTTTGCGCTAGCACTCCGGTGGCTCTAAAATCAGTCCCCATCCCCTTTGCTTGAGAGACATTTAACTGCAGTCCCGCTGCAGTTCGTACGTGTCCTTAACTGCCTGCAGCTGTCACCCAGTCTGCCTCGCTGACTCTTTTTGTTTTTCTTGCCTTTCCTGTCACCTCTTGTTTTGGAAAAGGCAGAGGCCACGCCCCCCTTTTGCGCTAGCACTCCGATGCCACGGACAAGGGTGTCCAGCCCCTTCCTTCGGCGGATGCCGCCGTGCGTCACTTTGGAATTGGGCACGTGTACAAAACCTGGCACGCGGCGTCGCCCTGTCCCCCAAACTCGGCGAGCGATTGTGTCAGTCAGGCGGGTCCAGCCCCAGCAGCCCAGCACCTGCACGGTATGCGAGGTGTCGAGATGGCTCGCCGGGCCCCACCACCTTGGTGAGAGCTCGCGGGGCGGTACAGATACCTCGGCGGGCCAGCAGTCTCGTGCTATACTAAAATTGGATCGATACAGAGAAGATTAGCATGGCCCCTGCGAAGGATGACACGCCAAATCCGTGAGCGCTCCATCTTTTGGTCGCGATGTTCGTGCCCCTCTACTCTTCGGCCCTCGAGCCGTGAATACACGCAGGTATTCACTCTAAAATCAGTCCCCATCCCCTTTGCTTGAGACATTTAACTGCAGCCCGCTGCGGTTAAATGCGTGTCCTTAACTGCCTGCAGCTGTCACCCAGTCTGCCTCGCTGACTCTTTTTGTTTTTCTTGCCTTTCCTGCCACCTCTTGTTTTGGAAAAGGCAGAGGCCACGCCCCCCTTTTGCGCTAGCACTCCGGTGGCTCTAAAATCAGTCCCCATCCCCTTTGCTTGAGAGACATTTAACTGCAGTCCGCTGCAGTTCGTACGTGTCCTTAACTGCCTGCAGCTGTCACCCAGTCTGCCTCGCTGACTCTTTTTGTTTTTCTTGCCTTTCCTGTCACCTCTTGTTTTGGAAAAGGCAGAGGCCACGCCCCCCTTTTGCGCTAGCACTCCGATGCCACGGACAAGGGTGTCCAGCCCCTTCCTTCGGCGGATGCCGCCGTGCGTCACTTTGGAATTGGGCACGTGTACAAAACCTGGCGCAGCGTCGCCCTGTCCCCAAACTCGGCGGCGATTGTGTCAGTCAGGCGGGTCCAGCCCCAGCAGCCCAGCACCTGCACGGTATGCGAGGTGTCGAGATGGCTCGCCGGGCCCCACCACCTTGGTGAGAGCTCGCAGGAACGCGAGGGGTACAGATACCTCGGCGGGCCAGCAGTCTCGTGCTTCGCCACGGCGGCACATATACTAAAATTGGATCGATACAGAGAAGATTAGCATGGCCCCTGCGAAAGGATGACACGCAAATCCGTGAGCGCTCCATCTTTTGGTCGCGATGTTCGTGCCCCTCTACTCTTCGGCCCTCGAGCCGTGAATACACGCAGGTATTCACTCTAAAATCAGTCCCCATCCCCTTTGCTTGAGAGACATTTAACTGCAGCCCGCTGCGGTTAAATGCGTATCATAACTGCCTGCAGCTGTCACCCAGTCTGCCTCGCTGACTCTTTTTGTTTTTCTTGCCTTTCCTGCCACCTCTTGTTTTGGAAAAGGCAGAGGCCACGCCCCTTTGCGCTAGCACTCCGGTGGCTCTAAAATCAGTCCCCATCCCCTTTGCTTGAGAGACATTTAACTGCAGCCCGCTGCGGTTCGTGCGTGTCCTTAACTGCCTGCAGCTGTCACCCAGTCTGCCTCGCTGACTCTTTTTGTTTTTCTTGCCTTTCCTGTCACCTCTTGTTTTGGAAAAGGCAGAGGCCACGCCCCCCTTTTGCGCTAGCACTCCGATGCCACGGACAAGGGTGTCCAGCCCCTTCCTTCGGCGGATGCCGCCGTCGTCACTTTGGAATTGGGCACGTGTACAAAACCTGGCACGCGGCGTCGCCCTGTCCCCAAACTCGGCGGCGATTGTGTCAGTCAGGCGGGTCCAGCCCCAGCAGCCCAGCACCTGCACGGTATGCGAGGTGTCGAGATGGCTCGCCGGGCCCCACCACCTTGGTGAGAGCTCGCAGGACGCGAGGGGTACAGATACCTCGGCGGGCCAGCGGTCTCGTGCTCGCCACGGCGGCACATATACTAAAATTGGATCGATACAGAGAAGATTAGCATGGCCCCTGCGAAAGGATGACACGCAAATCCGTGAAGCGCTCCATCTTTTTGGTCGCGATGTTCGTGCCCCTCTACTCTTCGGCCCTCGAGCCGTGAATACACGCAGGTATTCACTCTAAAATCAGTCCCCATCCCCTTTGCTTGAGAGACATTTAACTGCAGCCCGCTGCGGTTCGTGCGTGTCCTTAACTGCCTGCAGCTGTCACCCAGTCTGCCTCGCTGACTCTTTTGTTTTTCTTGCCTTTCCTGCCACCTCTTGTTTTGGAAAAGGCAGAGGCCACGCCCCCTTTTGCGCTAACCTCCGGTGGCTCTAAAATCAGTCCCCATCCCCTTTGCTTGAGAGACATTTAACTGCAGCCCGCTGCGGTTCGTCGTAATCCTTAACTGCCTGCAGCTGTCACCCAGTCTGCCTCGCTGACTCTTTTGTTTTTCTTGCCTTTCCTGTCACCTCTTGTTTTGGAAAAGGCAGAGGCCACGCCCCCTTTTGCGCTAGCACTCCGATGCCACGGACAAGCGTGTCCAGCCCCTTCCTTGGCGGATGCCGCCGTGCGTCACTTTGGAATTGGCGCGTGTACAAAACCTGGCACGCGGCGTCGCCTGTCCCCCAAACTCGGCGGCGATTGCGTCAGTCAGGCGGGTCCAGCCCCAACAGCCCAGCACCTGCGGTATGCGAGGTGTCGAGATGGCTCGCCGGGCCCCACCACCTTGGTGAGCTCGCGGGAGCGCGGTACAGATACCTCGGCGGGCCAGCGGTCTCGTGCTTCGCCCGCGGCGGCACATATACTAAAATTGGATCGATACAGAGAAGATTAGCATGGCCCCTGCGAAAGGATGACACGCCAAATCCGTGGCGCTCCATCTTTTGGTCGCGATGTTGGTGCCCTCTACTCTTCGGCCTCGAGCCGTGAATACCGCGCAGGTATTCACTCTAAAATCAGTCCCCATCCCCTTTGGCGAGAGACATTTAACTGCAGCCCGCTGCGGTTAAATGCGATAATCTTAACTGCCTGCAGCTGTCACCCAGTCTGCCTCGCTGACTCTTTTGTTTTTCTTGCCTTTCCTGCCACCTCTTGTTTTGGAAAAGGCAGAGGCCACGCCCCCTTTTGCGCTAGCACTCCGGTGGCTCTACAATCGTGTCCCATCCCCTTGCGGAGACATTTAACTGCAGTCCGCTGCGGTTAAATGCGTGTCATAACTGCCTGCAGCTGTCACCCAGTCTGCCTCGCTGACTCTTTTGTTTTTCTTGCCTTTCCTGCCACCTCTTGAGGTAGGAGTGTAGCTAGGGTGTGCGATATATATCGTCTGCGATAATATCGTAATTGTTATTTTAAGGATATGCAATTTGACATTATCGAGTATTTTGCAAAATCCAAACAAAACACCTGCGGAGTGCACGCTTACATTACGTGATGAAGTCTAGACTACAGCGCGCAAGATTTAGAGTGTGTTCTTTCACTGCATGATTCAGTCTAATAAAATGCACTAAGAATGATCACAAAATTCAAGATATGGAGCAGAAAAAAAAAATATATATATATATATATATTGTGACGGGAGGAGCCAACGACAGACACAGTGGGTGTGGCGTCAGGCCTCGGAGAGGCTTTTATTAACAAAATAACGTGTCCAGGGAAGAAGTGTCCAAAATAAACAGGGGGTCTGGTGTCCTCGTCGTGCTGCGGGGCTTGTGCCGGAGGGCAGTGTTCCAAAGGGAAGGGTCCAGGAAGGGGCGGAGTCCGCGGCCGCACGCGCTCCCACTCGGGTCCGGGCGCGAGGGCGGCGGCTTCATCACAGCGGCGGCTCTTACACGTCGTCCACGGCCTTTGGCAGGACTTGTACGGCCCGACATCCTGGTCCGGCGGCCGTAATACGGGTGCGGCTTTTGTCCGGACCGCGGGTTCGGCAGCTCACGTCTTCGGTGGCGCGATGTCCCCACGCACCCTTCCTGGACCCACGAGGACACCAGCGTGCATGCACGGGGAAGAGACCGGTCTCTCGAGGAGAGGCGCTGGGCATTTAACAGCGGCGGTGATGAGGCTTCATTCAGTCCAGCTGTGCCTCATCACACGCCGCCAGCCCGCGTTGATCCCACGCCTCCTCTCATCCACCCACTCCAGTCGGG
>NC_081169.1:1083007-1128007 GCF_012432095.1 Onychostoma macrolepis
AATTGACTGACAGCCCTAGTTGAAACACAGATCATAGTTAGTTCTGATCCGAGCCTTCAGCTGAAATACATTTACAGGGAGCCTGCTGAACCTGACCTAAGTTGGGTTGGATTTGGTTGGTTTGAAAAGTCTAAACCTAATGTGAAACCCTGAGTTTGTTCAGACAGCTTCATGCTACAGGCACATATTTCTCCTTAACGAAAATGTTCACACTCACAAATTTTCAAGCTCAACACAACACAAAGCAAAGCACGGTGATCAAAGTCAAATAAATGGACAAAGTTAATTCTGTCTTCACTGGGGAGGAAGGCGATCTCATCTCACATATTCAGGCAGCATCATGCGTCTGCAGGGAATGAGTCACACTGGTTAGTGTGAGCAACAGAGTCCAGATGCTGGACAGCAGCTGCACACACTCATAAATACACTGCTGTCCCACAACATCACACACCGTCACAGGGCAGGACCTGAGCATCTTGAGAATCTGCCTAATGAATAAAAGCTAAACAGCTCAGTCCATCTGACAATCTAACAATTGCACTAGCATAAAAATACAAAAACACTGAAGGCAAGCGTGTTTGTCTAGCACATGTGGCACACAATGGTTATTCATAAAGAGTTAAGACACTGCATGTGCAAACACATCTGCACTGCATCTGTGATGATGTGTATCTGAAATGAGCTGCGAAACGGCAAACCTGTATTTGTTTAAGTGCTCTGGTGCTCGTGTGTTTTTACTGACGGGGTTAATGCAGTGAACTGCTGACACAGCATGAAAGCCCTCGCAGCATTAACCCTTCACCTGTCTGCTCTCTCACACACACACACACACACACACTCTCACACACACACACACACACACACGGACCGTCTGGACAGAGCTAAAATAGTGCAGCCATGGATTACAGCACTTACCATGACAAAGGTACAATTACTTTTAATTTCATGAAACATTACAGGCACAAATCCCTCTTAATATTACATAATGAGGCTGAAATGACTATAACAGCTTAGACGTTTTGTATTTTTTGTGGAAAGTGCCAGTAAGCTTATGATCCTCCTGCAGAAAATGAAAGTTAATGAAGTTTAAGGTATAACAGAAGCAGCGACAGGTGTTCTCTTATGTATCTGAGTGAAACAGATTATTGAAAAAGATGTAAAACAGAAAGTTTCAAGTAAGACCGGGATTCAATCTGAATATGAGCATGCAGTCGACTGTAATAAAGGGCAGAAGAGCTGAATGAATGGAGAAATGTGGCACATGTCACCAGAGAAATGTCTGTCATTTTACCAGAAGATCAAGTAATGAGATTTTGAGTAAAGATTATGGGCTCAAATTAATAAATAAATATCATCTGTGGATGTGCATGGATGAGTCATTCACAATACGATCAATAAAGGTGCAGTTTGTATGAATTCAGGATGAATTTCCATCTCCTTCTGACTTTAACAAACTTGAAGCTTTCATTTAAAACATGTTTGAGTTGAAGTGAAACAGAAGAGTCTCAGTGATGCTGAACTCCAGCAGATGTCAGGGGCCGTGTGTGTCTTACCCCGGTCTTATCACACAGTCTGAGCGTGTGGAAGGAGCCCATGGCGAAGAGCTCTCCGTCCGGAGCCCAGGCCACAGCGGTGACGGGGTAATCATGAGCAGAGCTGGAGAAGAGCGGCCGGCCGTAGCTGTCCCACACCTGCAGCACACAGAAACACTCTCAGACACTCAATAAACATGAGCTGTCCAGCTGATCTTGGTAAGTTAATCGTGATTTCATCGTGTTAAAGCGGCAGTAGAAGACTGTGCTGAGGAGTACGATGGTTTGAGGCGTGATTACAGGTGAATGACACTAACAATGACAAAACTTGGCCCTCCAGAAAAAAAAGACGTCATATAGGTAACTGCTCTCTCCATCTATGGCTTGGTTTTAAATCCAATGAAGTCTCGTCCAATGTTGACACGACTTTCGTTCCTTTTCTCAGAAAACAAGACTTCATATCTTCATTTTGCATCTCAAGTAAATTTATTTAAAGGGCAGCTATTATGCAAAATCCACTTTTACATGGTGTTTGGAGATAAATGTGTGTTGGCAGTGTGTGAACACGACCACCCAACAATGATAAAAATCCACCCGCTCCTCATTTTTAATCCCTATTAAACTACATCAGTCTCACTACGCCTGCTGGTTTGATTCTCTGAGCAATATGACATCACATTGCTTAGGCCCCGCCCTCAGTGCTCTCGAGCAGCTGTAACGTCAACAGTGTCTCGTAAGCTGTGTTTGGATGTGAAACTGAACATAAGAGTCTTCATCTTCTCCCAGCATCTGAGCTGCTGAGGATGCAGCGGATTACTTCTATTTTTCAAGGTAATGTGCCTCAAAATCTACCTTTCACTCCATTTCATTTCACTCCAGACTGCTTTGTGAATGTGATGTCGTTACAGTGCTTATAGGATATTACATTTTAGAAATTCATGCAGCACTATGAGTTTGAGGCTTTCTGCGTTGATTTAAGACCTTTTAAGGTCTTCACATGTGGAAGGGCGGATTAAGACGTTTTAAGATCTGCAGAAAGCCTGTATTTACATGGATCTTTACCTTATATTTGCAGTCTTCTCCTCCTGACAGTATGAGATCATTGACAGCACTCCAGTCCACCTTCAGAACGACTCCGTCGTGAGCTTTCCACTGCAGACAAGATCAAACACATGTCACTGTCGTGTCAGCGTATTGTTCAGGTGCAGGACATCATCGGTTCCTGGATCCGTGAGCTTGGTGTGCTGTTACAGTACTGCACTACTGTAACGGAGTTTGACCAGATCAGTACATGGACATCTGTGGGTTGTATTATACTACAGCTCCCACAATGCCGTTTCTGATAATGAGTGTAATGTTCACTGTAGTACAGCACAGCACAGCCTGAACACACGTGCACTTGTGCTAATCTGTGTTCTGCGGTCTCTAGGAACACTGACACACACACACACACACACTCTCTGCTGTGTGTTTCTGCTCAGTATATGTGACCCGTCTGTGACACTGCCCTGGGGTCTGAGCTCAGGAGGTCAAAGGTCATGTGGGGGAGGGGTCTTTGTGATATAACAACTATAACAAAGGAACAGCAGCTTATTCCCAGCCATCCCATCAAACTCATCAGTATTATGAGTCATGTGACAGGACTACATCACCAGCAAACCCTTACTTCTAGAAACCAAATAATAACATTCTAGGTTTTATTTTATCCACCATAAAATAATGTTGCAAGAATGTTGCAGGAGGTATTTTTTTTAAGCTTAAGTTTAAAAACAACATACAGAACACAAAACATTCCATGATGGTGATTTTTAAGGTTTAATTAACAACCAAAAACTAACATTTCCAGAATGGTGCATATTTTGACGTCTTAGTGTGACAACCTAATAAAAACATGTAACCATGTAAACTAACCTGCCAATTAAAACAATGCACATGTTTTTGATCTATACAGAGCATTTTATAATGTTCATTTAATTACATTTGTAGAATTGGACATTAGTGTAACACATTATTTAATAAAATGCAGAAATTACATCACAGTCAAAATGATCAGATGAATCCAAATGTGTAGCTGAAAATAGTAAAGCAGGGCAAAACACAGTGTTCATAATAAACAGGAACTATAAATATGTGGGTTTGTTTCTCTCTGTATCTGTATTTTGTTTCTCGTCTTCCACAGAAAGCCATCCACTCATGTCATGTTCATTTGGTTTTACCAGCTGACTGACTGTCTTTATGGAATACTTACAGATATCAGAGTAAATATATATTTGTCAGAGATTTGAAAACAACTTTATGTTTACCAAGAAGTTTTTGTTTACTGACCAAACAGAAAGAAACATGTCCTCAATAATGCTATCCTAGTTAACAGTAAATGCAATTATAAAGTCTAGTAAATGTTGATGAGTAATTGTCAGTCATGTTGTAAACTCTTAACTGTGTGCAAGTCGTGGTTTGTAAACAGAGTCTGGGTTGTGGTGCTACAGTGATGTGTGTGTAATGCTGTACCTGCAGGACTTTGGCGCTGGGCTGCAGCGGCTTGACCACCAGCTGTCGACCCGATGTGTACAGAACCCGTCCTGAGTCCGGAGCCCACGCCACCGAGTACACAGGAGTCCCTGCACACGCCACACACACCCAGAGACACCACCAGCCGGTCACACACACGCCCAGCGTGCCAGACACACGCCACAAAACAGGTGTATGTGTGTGTGTCATAATTAAAGCAATGGAGTGTCTATTTACACTAAGTGCAAGTCTACTAAGTCCTCCTTTTTCAAATCTCATATCACACTGGAAAGGCATTTATTAAGGAAATAATCCAAAAGTTTACAATAAAGTATGGGGTAGGTGTAGGGAGGGCTTTATTGTCCCAATAATGTAGCATCCATTTAATAATTTGAATTAAAATGAAAATTTACACTCAATACATTATTATTACATACTGTTTTAGAATATACTTCAATACTGAGGCGCAAATAATTGCCACTATTTGCATTAAGTAGTATAAATAGCAGAAAATCCTAGTGTAAATAGCCATTGCCTCAGAGTAATGGAAAGGTGTGAATGAATGAGGCATTTATATAATGTTTTATTGTGCATTGCTGTACACCCAAAGTGCTTTACAATCATATGAGGGGGTCTCTCCTCAACCTCCACCAAGCGGATCAAGCTGCTTGCTGATATCACTGCATGCAAACGGGCTAAAGTCCCACTGAAATGCCTTCAAAAGCACGGTATTATTCAGTGTTGATGTAACTTCCACTGAAACACATATCGATAGCCAACAGCGTTTCATTCATGCCACAGCACGGCGAAGCAGAATTTTATATCAGTGAGTTTGAAAAGCTTGTAATATGTCATCTCTTCTCCTCATCATTGAATGCTGAGGTTTACGGTCTAACTGAATTCTGATGGGTTGAGTGCTCTGGAGGGTCATTCACCTCAACGGTCAGCATGTCTGAACGGGCTGAATCGCTCCCTATCCTCTATAGTGTGCACTATGCACCGCTCACTATATAGAAAATACTAACTCTGTGAACGAATGACCGATTTCAGCTGCAGCTTCAGTGTGTATTTATAGTTTACGGGGCGGGATGCTTCAGGTTCTGGAGAGCATTTGATTGGACAGAAAATCTGATGAGAAGCTGAAGAATGATGTCATCAAAATAGTTGATCCGTACGACTGGAAGTGAGAAACTGTACATTCTTTTGATGCTTATATCTTCTATTTTCTCAGTTTTGGAGCACACTTCACATTAACACCTGAAAACATCCGTTAAAGAGTACTCCACTAGCACGGTGCACATTCACGTCTTAAGCAGCTTTCTTGCGCCGAGTGTTTTTCTGGTGTGCATGTGAAGAGAGAGCCGAGGGGTGTGACCTCTGACCCGCTGCAGGTGTGTGTGCTTCATCTCACGGGGTCATGCTGACAGGAGGCTGTAATGACTTTCCTCTGCCGTCTCTTCTGTTTATGTCTTCTCTGGCACACACGGCCACAGTCTGCACGTGTGTGTGTGCTGGAAGTGAAATGTGCCGCTAACAGACAGACTGCCGTGTGGTGCATTAGAATGTGTCTCTCCCATCTGACACAGCCAATCAAACTGAGACACTAAAGTTTTCACTAAAGGAGATTTGAACTACTTGGTCACTGGGCTCCAGAACAATGTTTACCGCATAGTAACTAGGGATGGAGCGATTACCGGTTTGACGATAAATCATGATAAAATTCCCCACGGTTAATATCACCGTTTCATATTTTAATTATCATTAAAACCATATTTGATTACCGCGATTTGAACAACTCAGAATAAATAAATGCTATCCAGCGTAAAGCAGAGTCTCCAGTAACAGAGGAGCACAGAGTCGTGCAGTTTTGTGTGAAAACATGGCGGAAAGCTGCGAGGTTTTAAACGAGTGCAAAGGGAATTATGCTAAGTAATATACGAATGAATTAATTATATGAATGCACCTCTGAAGGTTGTCTTCAGAAAAGATTCGAAGGTATTCGCTCCGTGTAATACCTAATAAAGTAGTGTTCTTTACGAGAAACAGCTGTAGTTCTGCTGCTCCATCAGCGCCACCTGCTGTCAGAGACTGGATTTACAGAGACTCACATTCACATTCAGTCTGTGTGCGGTTTCTGTCTGGACTAAACACAGACCGGATCTGCCTGCCCTGCTGTAATTTATGACCGGTTGATGAAAAACAAGCTGATGTGGATTCTACACATTTAAACAATAATAAGCGATCTAGAATTATTTATGGAGCAGATAAAATACTGATAATCGTTATTAATCAAATATCATTTATACTTAACCCTTTTCTTTATTTAAAAGCTGAAATGTGAGGTTTACCATTTTATGAAACTTTTTCAAAGCTTTATTTGAACATTTCGTACGTTATTAGATAAACTGTTGTCAGTCATGTCGTCATTTAAAATCTGGACATCATTGGTTAATGTTATTGTTTTAGTGCTCATGCAAACTAAAAGTCACTTTATTTGTTGTTTGTTGATTTTAAATATAAAACTTGGTGAAATGATTAATGTGTCAGTACTTTTTGAACATTACAAGCACATTTTAACAGTACTGTGATAATACTGATAACCGTGATCATTTTGGTCACTATAATCGTGATAGGAAATTTTCAATCATTACATCTCTAATAGTAACGTAGTAAGAGTTTTTTCTTTCTTTCGTGTCCTGCAGAGGAAAGAAAGGCAGACAGGATTGGAAGCACATGTGGATGACTGAAATGTTTTGGCAGGTTGTCTGGCTTAAAAGCTCGGTCTGTTTGTAAAGTGTGACACTAACAGGCAGCAGTGTGTCAAACTGATTCTCAGATGTTCCTGTAGGATCTCCCATCGCAGCAGATGCTCGAAGGCTGTGGCCGTCACCTGACGCAGGTCAATCCAGGCGTTTCAGTAGGGCAGCAAACAATAATTCATATTTTAAACTGGGGAGTATGCTTTGAGTTCTGGACCTTACATCTTGCATCTTTTTATTGCAAAGTAACTGCAGTGTAAATATCAAGAACATTTTGATTCTCTATTTCATATCCCCTTTAAATTCAGTATTTAAATAAGCACTCTATTTCATGTGTTTAATTGTGTGTGTGTGTGTGTGTGTACCTTGTTGGGCCAGAGTAGACCTCAGCATCCCACTCTTAGACCAGATCTTCAGCTGTCCGTCTTCACCAGCTGACACACACACAAAAACAACACATAACCTCATAAACACTCTGATCCGTGTGCTTAAATATTACTTTCATAATGTGAAGTATTTCTGAATGAAGTGGAAAAATAAACAACCCTCCTGCACAAACAGATCCTCCGAGCAGCCTGCGCTTCAGAGCTCAAAACACAACAGACGCTTGTGGTGATAACATCAGACAGGCTAACCCATTTTGAGAAAGATTTCTAATTTGTATGTTTGTTCATTTCTGTGGCTGTGGCTTTATCGCTGATTTATTGACTTGAACGCTATGTGTTGTATAGAGATCTTCAGATGCAGTCTTTTGAGGGTGTATACTGCAGCGGACCTGTGATAAGAGCCGTCCCGTCATGGTTCCAGCGTCCGGCGAGCACAGCTCCTCTGTGGGCCTCCACGCTCTTCTCTACACGTCCAGATTTAGACACCAGGTGGAGTTTACCTGCACGACACAGCAGCTCACATCAGTCGACACACACTCTCACAAATAACGCTTCTGTACTGGCACTGACGCAGTTTCATGCATCTGCTGCTTTAAACGCTCAAGCTCCTTAAAGTCGGGGCAGATTCTGATTGGCTGTCAGTGGTTTCATCATTCAACACCTAGAAAAAGTCATTCTGAAAGTGATCCTTTTTTAAAAATTTTCATTAATTAACCAGGAAGGTCCCATTGAGATACAATATCTCTTCTACCAGGGAGTCCTAATGATTTTATTCCTTTTTTTTTTCTTCGTATACATTATCAAATTGTCTGAAACTCACAAAAGCAGCTGTACATGTACTCTCCGTGGTTCTGGACTCTGTTTAGCACAGATGCAGTCTCATGAGAGCATGTGTGTGTGTGTGTGTGTGTGTGTGTGTGTGTGTGTGTGTGTGTGTGTGTGTGTGTGTGTGTGTGTGTGTAAGGGGTAGGTTTAGGTGTAGGGTTGGTGTAGGACAATAGCACATACAGTAAGTACAGTATAAAAACCATTACGCCTATGGAGAGTCCCTACTTTTCACAAAAACAAACGTGTGTGTGTGTGTGAGTGTGTGAGTGTGTTGCAGACAGACGGCGATCAGGCACGGAGGCGGTTATTGAGGACTCTAGCCAAGCGTATACTTTGTGGCGGTGCATATTAAAAGAATCCTGAGTGTTCTGTGTCATTTGTGGTCCCTAAAACTGCAAATCAGCATGCTGCTGCCCTGCGCTCTGCTATATTTAGTGCATGTGAGCGCAGTCAAGCCCACAAAATCAGCTTACAAGTACACAAGCATGAAACACTGTGCAAATGAGATGTGTTACCCTGTGACCAGGTCCTCAGGAATACAGATTCTGTACAGTAGCTGTCAACACCTCTGGCTTTGTCTAACATCTGTCAGCAGAACCGTGGCGGAGCTCTAAACCAATGTGCCACTACCAGTCAAAAGTTCATGAACAGTATCATTTTTTATGTTTTTTAAAGAAGTCTCTTCTGCTCACCAAGCCTGCATTTATTTGATCCAAAATACAGCAAAAACAGTAACATTTTGAAATATTTTTACTGTTTAAAATAACTGCTTTCTTTTTGAATATCTGTTAAACTGTAATTTATTTCTGTGATGTGCAGCTGTATTTTCAGCATCATTACTGCAGTCTTCAGTGTCACATGATCTTCAGAAATCATTCTAATATGCTGATTTGCTGCTCAAGAAACATTTCTGATTATTAATATTATTATCAATATTTAAAAGCAGTTGAGCACATTTTTTTCAGGATTCTTTGATGAATAGAAAGATCAAAGATCAGCATCTATCTCAAATAAAAAGCTTTTGCAACATTATACTCTATACCATTCAATATATATACTGTATATATTAGAAATTAATACTTTTATTTATCAAGGATGCTTTAAATTGATGATATAGACATGTATAATGTTACAAAAGATTTCTATTTCAGATAAACTTTCTCTGAACTTTCTGTTCATCAAAGAAACCTGAAAAAAATTCTACTCCACTGTTTTCAACATAATAATAATAAATGTTTTTGAGCAGTAAATCAGCATATTAGAATGATTTCTGAAGATCATGTGACACTGAAGCCTGCAGTAATGATGCTGAAAATACAGCTTTGAATTCACAGGAATTAATTACATTTTAAAATATATTCAAACAGAAAACAGTTACATTGAATAGTGCAAATATTTCGCAATATTTGCTGTATTTTGGATCAAATAAAAGCAGGCTTGGTGAGCAGAAGAGCTTGGAGAGGGTTCGACTGGCACAGAGACGTCTGTTATTGCTGTCAGCCAGGCCTTTACCGTCAGTGCTGGTGAGGGCGAAGAGCTCGGCCCCGGCCTGCTTCTTCCCGCTCACGCTCTTGGGGAGCCAGTGCAGGTCGATGGGGTAGATCTGGTCCTGGAGCTTGACGAGGACGCTGGTGTCGTTGGTGAGCAGGTTCCAGCGGAGAATGTGGTGGTCGTCGCTGCAGGAGTACAGCTCATCAGTGCTGGTCCATCCCACGCAGCTCACCAGCTCTCGGTGTGCTCAGGGGTCAAGGGCCAACACACAAACACCTCATCTCTCAACAGTGCTGCCAACTCATTCCCAGGAAGAGCGGTTTGATGCTAAATCACGCCGTGACGTCATGTGTCACTACATCAAATCTCAGCAATATATTTTCTACATAGTAATTTAGATTTGTTTGTAAAATAATATAAATGCATAACGTAATTTTAAAATATAAATAACTATTTTTAAATACATTGAATAATTTTTGAAAGATCACAATTTAAGTAGTTGTTGTTTTAGTATAGCTAGTATACAAGTAAAACTACACATTCTGAACAATTACGTGTATCAGTAGTTAGTGTGCTACACTAAGAAACGTCTGTAAAAATAGGGCACAATCTTCTCTGTTCATATGGAGGAATTTTCCGTATTTATTTTTCCACAGGTTTTTTATTTTTCTTACAGTGTACTAACAATCCCAGGTACAAGCTACTATAACATGAACAATTACTCAATTATTATTATTATTAATAAATTGAACAATTGCAAACAGCAGCTAACTTAATTCACCCGATGTATGTGCTGCTAGGCATCTTTGGTTTCTTCTTTTTGTGTAATTTGGATAGTAAATGTGTGCCTTTTTATTGTTTGAGTCACTTAACAAAATATGCTAAAAGTTGGCAAATAAATTTTAAAAATAGCAAAATTTGTTGCTAGGTGCTTTTGGAAGAAAAAGTTGCTGGGGTAGTCTGAAAAGTTGCTAAATTTAGCAACACTGTTTCTGAATGTTCCTCCAGTTTTTTAATGTTATCTGCTTTATATTTCATCTGCAACAACACTGAACTTTTCCATTTGGTCATCAAGCCTTAAATGCATTCTTATGCAAACACTTGAGTTCTCTGCATGAAAGACACACAACTTGCAGATCTGTAAATGCTATTATCAGTACTCTGGACTCAAGAGTCTTTTTAATACTTCATATTATCCCAGTCTAGGCCATTTACAGATGTTTGAGCCATTAATTCCAGGGGACTAAAATAAAATCATCTCATGGATGAGATCTGTGCATCAGCTTAAGAATATGCAGCTGCGGTCAAAAGTTCAAACATTATTTTACATACACAGGTGAAAAAAAGTACACTTCCATAATGTACTTAAAGTGCTCTATTTTCACACACTAATTATGTATTTAGTTGTCACTTGCAATACACTTAAACCCATCTTTCATACACTAGTAAACTCAAGTGGTGACTAAATATACATTTTTTAAATACAGAGAAAGTATGTTAAAAGCACATTTTAGTTCATATTCATAGTCGTCTCAAAATAGCACAGTTGAGTACACTTAGATGATCTCAGGTTTATTTTAAGACGCACTAATGAATCATTTTTAGTATATTAAGTACAAAATTAGTGAGCGAAAATAGAGCACTTTATGTAGATTATGGAAGTGTACTTTGTTTTTTACCGGGGTACATGTTTATCACGGCAGTCTTGGGTTTCCTCTGATTTCTACTCTTATTCTTCTGTGATGATTATGATGATTATGATTATAGTCACAACAACACGTTTATGAATGTTGGTTCTTTTATGAATTTATGAAGGATCTTCTGGAAATGTGACCAAATTGGCCGAGTCAGGAACACATAGAAAAAAGTGCTAATATTTGGTAGCATGTTTCCCTTGGCTGTTTTAATAATAAACTTATACATTTATGAAAAGAAAAAATATATATATATATAATTTTTGTGTCTAAATACGACGCATATGTTCCAATCATCATCACAGAAGAACAAGAGGTGTAATCAGTGACATCTCAATACTACAAGAGTTCATTACAGGTGTATGCAAACTCGTATATGTACACACACACAATGTATATTCTGTGTTATATGTTAAGACTATGAATGCGTGAAAATGTAAAGGAATGAATGAATGTAAAGGATATGTTTGGGTTCCTTCAGCAGAGATGTTTTCAGCCGCATCCTTCAGCGTGATATTTCCCTGTTTATAAGGAGAAATGATCCTCTGAAATCATATATCATAAATATCCAGCATGAAGACAGAAGACAGAAGCATGTTTACCTGACTGAAGGCGCCGTTGCCACGGAAACGCGTTTGCTGCTGCAGTGCTAGCCGGCTAGTTCTGACGAAATCGCTTAGAAAGCATGAACTAATCTGGATGCTGACGAATAATCTTGATTACGAACACTTCTGAGTAAACGCTAGTCGCTTACATTATGTCTCAGTCTCCTTTTTATTAGTTATCTTACCGTTTGCTTTCTTTGCAGTACACCAGAGAGTGAACTGATTAGACAACTGCGCCCCACATCTCGCGAGATGTAGTTCATTCAAAACTACAGACTTACTTCTCGCGAGATGTAGTTCATTCAAAACTACAGACTTACTTCTCGCGAGATGTACCTTATTTTTTTAATCTATCTAATCTCTGTTTTAATTCTCAGTGTTTTCCAATGTTTTCACATTTTTATGTATTTATTACAGATTTACTGAAGTACTCATTGACTTAAAAAGGCTGTTTATTTTTATTTTTGTTTGTTTTGTTAACGGTTTTTACTTTGTTAAGGGGTTGACTTGTTTTTCTTTAGCTACTTAATTTATACAGGTTTTTTTTTTTTAATGCAATGCTTTTGAATTTAATTTTGTACATGTTCAGTGTGCCTTTTGTCACTAAAAAATAAATAAAAATAAAACCGACCGGTCACGTGACGCGCGGCTGCGTTCCCATGATGCACTGCGCGGCTACAACGGACTCGGGTTCGTGCTCTCAGTTTACGCGCCATTTACGAGTGTGTTTTCTGTAGAGGGAAGTAAAGAGCGCAGATTTACTCTCGTTTTACTCTTTTAACGCGCAGTATATGCGAATCCGGCTGATAAGTCGGAGTAATATCGACGAGAGCGAGGGACATCAGCCCATTCAGAGGTAAACGATAACATTTATGCGGATTGTTTGTGAAGTGTCAGTTCCTCAGATCGCACACACCCGTTTATTAACGTTAATGAATACGTTAAATAATTAACAGTCACATCAGGCGTTCAGAAACGACGACATGTGTTCATAATGTGAACTAGTTTAAGCCGAATGACGGCAGATTCGTTCGTTTTGGTAATTATTATCCTGAAGCGACGCTTTTTCTTCGCGGTAAATACTATTCCGTTTGAAGTGAATCTGTTGATGCAGTTGTTGTTTATTAGGCTTCTGCTGGTGTGTGTTGGGAGAGTGCGAACGCGTCGCTTATAAAGCTGTGGATGTACTCGCGTTATTATTGTACGCATCTTGGTGTTAATGTTAGTGTTTCAAAACTCAGTCAGTGTTTGAAATCGCTTTCAGTTTGGTTTCTGCTCGTGTAGTTTCACTAAACCGTTCTTAACGAGCTCGTTGCTGCAGTATTTTAGCTTCGTGATGAAGTTTAGCTCCAGCTTTAGCCCGGTGACAAACAGTTGAAGTGTTTCCACAGTGTTGTGATGTGTGAGCTCCTCATCAGCTCACTAACACCACGTGTGTGTCTAAAACTAGAGCTTTGTCGTGTTGTAGTTGTCAGCTGTGTGTGTTTCCCTTTGTGTGAGCGGTGAAACCCCGACGTCAGTTCACAACACACACACACACACACACGCACAGAGAGAGAGAGAGAGAGAGAGAGACTTCACTGTATTATGATGAGAAGCGACGAAGTTTTCACCACGTATGCAATGATTTGTTGTGATATTGTTTTGTTGTGCATCGTGTTCGTGAACAAAGACAGACGCGGGCTGTGTCCCTCATCAGTGCAGACTAACCCGGGCTAATGTGCTTTCAGCTGCCGTGAATCATGCCCGCGAAGACCAAGAGCTCGACGGCCGCGAAGAGAGCGGCGGAGTCCGACGAGGAGCAGAGCGCCGCCCGCAGACCCCCGAGCGCCGCCGCCGCCGCGGAGCACGGTGAGATCGGTCTCCGGGGAAGTTTCTTCAGACTGTCACGGGAGAAACTTCCAGCGCATTTACTCTGCAGACGCGCTGATGTCTCCCTCTCGTCCCGACACGGCTCTTTTGTTTAGTGAAGTCCGTTAGCCTGCTGCTAATGGAACTTAATATGCACTCCACTAAACAGCAGGAATGACCAACAGGGTTCAGGAGCAGCAGTTCTTCACATCTGACTGACCCATCACGCACATCTGATATTTTACGAACTTTTATATGTCGATAAAGTTTCATTTAACCTGAAGTTTTCTTTATATGTGACCCTGGACCACAAAACCAGTCATAAGGGCCAGTTTTTTGAAAATTGAGATTTATACATCATCTGAAATCTGAATAAATAATCTTTCCATTGATGTATGGTTTGTTAGGATTGGACAATATTTGTCTGAGATGCAACTATTTGAAAATCTGGAATCTGAGGGAGCAAAAAAATCTAAATATTGAGAAAATCACCTTTAAAGTTGTCCAAATGAAGTTCTTAGCTATGCATATTACTAATCAAGCATTAAGTTTTGATATATTTACGGTAGGAAATTTACAAAATGTCCTAATGATTTTTAGCATAAAAGAAAAATGGATCATTTTGACCCATACAATGTATTGTTGGCTATTGCTACATTCTACTTATGCTACTTATTGCTACATTGTCTACTAGTGCTACTTATGACTGCTTTTGTGTTTCAGGGTCACAAATATGCATAAGAAATACATTTCAATATACTTGTTTCCACCACAGGATTAAAAAAAATAAAAATTGCTAACTTTTTTTTTTTTTTTTTCTCACAATACTTAGTTGCAATTGTGGGCAAAAAAAAAATTGAGATGAAAATTCTTTAGTGGAAACACAAAAAACCACCCCCCACAATTTTAGAAAATTTCGAATTTTGAGAACTCAGATTTGCAAGAGATGAGCCCCGAGTTTATATCTTGGGGTGATAAAAGCCAAATTGCTAGTGAAAAAGTCAGTTACCTTTATTTTTTTCATCCCATGCTATGATAATGCCATCCCATCTGGGTATTTAGCTGTACTGTGATTGTGACTGCTGTGCATACTCTTCTGCTGTAAAGAAAGTCATATGGTGTATTGTTTATAATTTAAAACCTCTAAGTGATGATCACAAGTCATTCATAGTTTTAACAGAAACGCAACTATGTTAGAAAACTTGTCTAGATGCAGGTTTGTAAATCAGAAGCAATATTCAGTAAATGACAGAAAGTGTCTGAGTTTAATCGTGGCATTCATGATCAGCAGGCACAGTGAATGCAGCAGTGCTCGCTCTGGCCTGAAACACAAGTCGAGCGGTCATGGTTTAGTCAGATGTGCACAAGGTTCTTCAGCGTGTTTGATCGGATGAAGTGTGCTTTGCTTGACTGTGGTTGTCTCTGTAGATGCGTCTCCAGGTGAGTCTGCTGAGGAGCTGGATAGCCGCAGTCTGGAGGAGATCCTGGCCAGCATCCCTCCTCCGCCGCCTCCCGCCATGAGCTCCGAGCCCGGGGCCCCGCGCCTCATGATCACACACATCGTCAACAGAAACTTCAAGTCCTACGCCGGAGAGCAGATTCTGGGCCCCTTCCATAAGGTATCTGCAGCCCTTTCTGCTTCAGAGTTCAGTTTTCTAATTCATTTGTGCTCCGTGTCTTTGAATCAGCTGTGTTTTGTCAAATTCTTCACATAAAATCATATTCCACAATGGAAGTACTTCAGATGAAACTCAATACAGTGTTATTAGTATCAGTAGTATGCTATTACTATACTATAGTATCATTTATTTACTATTATATATACTATTACAGTTTTTGTTAATATTTTAGTTTTGTTAAACAAAGTAGAAATGTTGCCGTGGCAACTATCTGAAATAATTGTAAATTATTTATTTGTTTTAATTTTTAAGTAATGGAAGTGTTTTTTATTTTTTTTGGCTTTAGTTATCAGTAGTGTTGTCAAAAGACCCGGTACTTCGGTACCACGTCAGTACTAAAAAAAAAATGAGAACGTCACGGTACTAGGTTTTTTTTAAGTAATGAATTTTACCGTTTCATTTGAGTAAAACCAGCGTAATATCATATAGCTACACACAGAAATAAAGGTATTCGCGGCAACCCATCAAAAAAGTTTATCTTAAAGACATTGTGCCAGAAATATATTACTATTATTCAGTAGAATGTATGTGATAGCCTACTATTACTACTGCTGAAAAAAATTATATTTATTTTTAAAGAAATAATCACACAATATTTCTTCCATATTTTAATAGTAAATCCCCTTTATTTACCAAAAAAATAAAGTGTTTAAATTTCATTAATTAAAAGACAAATTAAATTTGGGTGAAACTTTACTGTTTTTCATACTTTTATTACTTGCGGAAAAACTTGAAACACAATTTAAATAAGTATAATAATGGCATTGATTTTTGTACATTTTATTTTTGTTTGACTTTATTAAAAATAGTGTTTGTTTTTTTTTTTTTTTTAGCATGTGGTACCGAGAACCGTGGATTTTCACTGGTATCTGTACCGAATACTGAAATTTTGTTACCGTGACAACACTAGTTATCAGCAATAACCCTGTCTCAAACATCAGTTGCACAGATAATGCATTTATTATGAGTTTCAAAGTTAAACGTTACAAAGTCATTGAACATGCAGTGGAACTGAACGGTACGTTCTCACTTTAACTCATCCTCCTCCTGCTGGTGTCTGCTCACACTGAACAAAATTCACTTCAGTTAATAGCCAGGTTTGGTGTTTGCAATAGACAATAAAACAGTGCTGTTTGATTTGTTAACTGCGCCCTCTTGAGAACTGTTGATTTTTAAAATATGGAATAATGATTTTCAATTCATTTATCAATTTGGAGCAAATTAGTTCATTCTTCAACTTTGGGGGGAATCTGTTGCGTTTCAAACCATACAACATACATTTTGTTTGAAAATTGTGATATCTACCTTTACAATCAGTGTCACGTGCTTTATTGCAGTGTCATTCAGGCATTAAGAGTGATTGTGTTCAAATACTTGTTGAGAGATGTTGTTTCCACAGTCTTTGAGTGTTGTAGCTTCACTGATACTGTGACACTAGTGTGTGAAAGTGAACCCTGAAATGAGTTGATTCAGGACATTGTTTAAACCTTTCTGTCATCAGCGTTTTTCCTGCATCATCGGTCCAAACGGCAGTGGCAAGTCCAACGTGATCGACTCCATGCTGTTCGTGTTTGGATACAGAGCTCAGAAGATTCGCTCGAAGAAGCTGTCGGTTCTGATCCACAGTTCTGACAGCCATCCGGACATCCAGAGCTGCACCGTGGAGGTGCACTTCCAGAAGATCATCGACAAGGTGAGCCAGGCCTGCTGATGAAGAGCACACGTGAACGGATTTCTGTCTCCACGCTAAATTCAGTTTAATTTTAAAGTCAGAACATTAGAGGCCATAAATATGTAACAATTGATATCTACACTGTCAGCATTATACTTCATCTAAAGCCTTGTTAGACAGTTTTCTTTTTTTTTTTGCATTAATCTCACACTTGCAGGGCCTTAAATTTTGAAATTAATTTCCGAAATTCTGTGTGTTCAGGAAGGAGACGACTACGATGTCATTCCCAACAGCTCTTTCTTCGTGTCCAGAACTGCTGCCAAAGATAACTCCTCCTCCTATCACATCAATGGCAAGAAAGCAACCTTCAAAGATGTGGGCACACTGCTGCGCAGCCACGGCATCGACCTGGACCACAACCGCTTCCTCATCCTTCAGGTAATCACGTTACCTCTCTTGAAGCGCTGCATGCTTTCATCACTGCTGTTGGCCTCTTGTGTTTTCTGGAGAGTCGTGAACGGGCTAAACTGGGCTAAATCCACCTTAGGCCGCTATAGCAGCGTGTCATGGTTTTCAACATGAGGGAAGGTGCAAACCATCATGTGCTGCTCTAGAGTTTTAAGGGACTCTCATACGCTAAACCTGACAATTGCACACGGTTTGTAAACATGGACTGTCCAAAAAGGTCAGAGGTCAACATCTGTCCACTCTACCTTCCTCGCTTTAGCAGCACGTAAATATTGGTGTGTTAAAGTCCAGCCCCAATATTCTGTGTGCTGCTTCAGTGAGGCAGGAGCCAGCCTCCTTCACTTCCTTTACATCATTATTCACTGTGAGTGCTGCTGTCATCTAGGGCCATGTTCGGACACTCTTTGCACTGTTAACCCTTGTTCAGTTTACCATTGCAACTGTTCTCTTCTGTGTGATTGATATGTTAGATTGAAATGTAGTCACTCGGTCATAAACTATTAGTGTGTTCACATTACAAAATGACAGCTAGAGTCTCATTGCTTTAATATAAGATGAGTTAATATCACAGCTGTTGTCGTTTCAGTGGCTGATCAGGACTGGTCAGTTCCTCTAGAACACACTTCCTGTAATGCTGTAAAGCACTACTCTTTATTTTACAGTAATGCTACACTTTGTATACAAATACTACTTGTGGTGGATCATTTAAAATCTGAATATTATTTTGACGGTAACTCGGGAGAAGAATTGTTGAATAAATCATGTCATTTTTGTTTTCTTTGCGCACAAAGTATTCTCGTAGCTTCGTAAAATTACGGTTGAACCCCTGATGTCACATGGACTATTTTACTGATGTCTTGCTACGTTTCTGTGCGTTGATCGTGGTAACATCCTTGCTGTCTATGCAGGATCAGAGAGCTCTCAGATTCCATCACAAATATCTTAATTTGTGTTCTGAAGTTTTCCGTTTTTGGGGGAACTGTCCCTTTAAGTCGGAACTAATTCTTAAATCAAGGCCACGAAATCTTTCAATTCCCTCCGCATGTTTACCACAGTAAGAGATGTGAAAGCAGTGAATGACAATAAAATAAACCTGTGAAATTAGAGGGTCAGACGGTGAGGATTTGGGAAAAGAAACAAATATGATTTAAATTCGTGACCAACCGGCAAAACAGAACACAAAGCCATGTATGGCTTTAAATGTATCGAACGGCATGAATCCGAAAGCTTGGTCGCGATGTAACATTTGCTGCTAACCAGTTATTTCTCTCATAAACAAAGCTTTGTACCTCACTTGTGTCATAATACTCACATTAAAATGTTTCATGAGAGCAACCGTGTGTTTTACCGCAGCACTGCCGGAGAAAGCCGTTCACTGACTGCACGGCACAGAAACACCCGCTGTACTTGGTTTAGGATCATTTTATTTTAAATGGCAATAATGTAAATTGCAAACATTGCGATTTATTTAAAAAAAAAAAAAAAAAATACAAGTAAGCAAGCACCTTGAAACTAGGGCTGCAACAACGAATCGATTAAATCGATAAAAATCGATTACTAAAAGCGTTGGCAACGAATTTCATAATCGATTCGTTGTGTCGCGCGACGCGGAGACGTTTGATTATTAAAAAAAAAAAAAAAACTTTAGTTGAGCGTGGAGCGGAGTGAACACACTCGGTCTCTCGCGCACGGATGCTAGCAGAGTTTGGCGCCTCATAAATAAAAAAAAAAGTAAAAAAAAAAAAAAAAAAAAAAACGAGCGGAGGTAGAGGAAAGATACATGGCGGAGGCAGAGAAATCCGTGCGACCCAAGTCATCCAAGGTGTGGGAGCAGGGGCGGCGTTTGCGTATGGCAGAGTATGCAGTTGCCATACCCTAGCCCAGTCAGGTGCTGTGAAAAATTATCCAAACTTGAGTCGCTTATAATTCGTTTTTATTATTTTAAATCAGAGAGTTTTAAAAATAGTAAACCAATTATAAGCATTAAAATAACTTGTCAGTAAAACTTCGTAACGCCATTGGATCATCGAGCTCTCAGCGAGACCTCGTAACTTCACCCCGCCTCCGTTCAGATTGACGCGCCGCGCACAGCCTGGAGAAGATGAGATCTCTGCTTTTTCGCAATGCAAGGGTGAATAAATAATTGGTGTTTGAATAGTACAGCGTTTTCTTTACTCAAACACTGTCAGTAAAGGATAATGTTTTTGTGTGTTTGAAGAGTGGAGAAGAATTAGTTATTTGCTGTCTATATACGTTTTAAATATCCTGTGCATTATGTGCATAAGCGCTTAATTTGAGATTTTGGCCAAGTGTATTAAACAACAAGAAAAAACTAAGCGCCCATATAGCTACAATCAAAGTTATATAACCTTTAAAGTTGATGAAAGCATAATGCACTTAATGCACTTATGCACTGCATAACAGTTACAGCCGTTCTAACGACAGACAAAACACTCCATCTCCGTCATTCTCTGGTCAAAAACATTATTAACTCCATTTGAGCTTGATTTTCATATAATGTTAAGTGCAGGTGTCTGATACAATACCAACGCTAACGACGCAGTGTTGTTAAATTATTTAATTTTGCACTCCCCAGATGTAAAGCATACATGTGTATGTTTTTTGTGTTAGTCCATTTTTATTTTATTTTATTATTATTATAACAGCTCAGGGATGTTCAAGGAGCAACATGTTTGTGCACTTTCTAAAGATTTTAGTTCTGTTTTTGAATAAAGGGTTGGAAATGAATGCTTTTTTTTTTTTTAAATCCGATTCATCGATTAATCGAAAAAATAATCGACAGATTAATCGATTATTAAAATAATCGTTAGTTGCAGCCCTACTTGAAACCATTTAAAAAGGTGCATTCAACGGTCTCCATGAAACAGCTAACAAAGTGTAATGATCCCAAACGTAGCCTAACTACGGCGCCGCGTGAGTTACGCAATTTACACAGGTCGTCCAAATAAGGTCAAAGTGCGGAAATTCAAAAAGTGGAATTTGAATTTGATCTTCCTGGGCCTCCCAAGTAAAGCTTATGTATGGGAAGCACTGATATAAATGTTTACATGTAAATATTTCCAAAATATATACTGTGTGTGTATTTATATGTACATAATAAATATACCCGTACACACACATTATATAAACAAACATTTCATTTTGGATGCGATTAATCATTGCCCAGCACTAATTTTCATATGAAATATGGTGGGTTGTCACAGGTAATTAATGGGAAATACTGGTTAATGGTTAATTGCAGTGCCATAATGGTTTGTGCATGGTTAATGGAAAACAATTTATATCTAGTTTTTTTTTAAAAATTACTCCATGTTTGTTTGCTTTTGCAACAGAATAGCAGGATCTTTAGCAGTTGACGGGTGACATGTAGTGATTGAGCCTCTCACCGCTCAGCCCTGATTAAATCTGTGTGGAGATGAGGTGCGTCAGACTGTGTGTGTAAGTGCCGTTGTGTCGTGTCATTGTCAGGGCGAGGTGGAGCAGATTGCCATGATGAAGCCCAAAGGACAGACGGAGCACGATGAGGGCATGCTGGAGTACCTGGAGGACATCATCGGCTCCTGCCGTCTCAAAGAGCCCATCGATGTCCTGTGCCGGCGGGTGGAGCTACTGAACGAGCAGCGCGGAGAGAAGGTACAACAAAACCCGACTGAACGTGCCGCCATCAGATCCTGATGCAGCATTAACCTTCATGAGCAGTAGGGCTGGGTGATATGGCAAAAAATTTAAATCCCCATTTTCTCAGAACCTTTCTTGATTTTTACGATTTTTAACTAGTCAACTTGAAAATGTAACTACAACATGATCCAAATAACTTTTTCTTTATTAACCCTGTAGTTCAGTGGTTCTCAAACCTCTCCATGAAGTACCCCCAGCACTGCATGTTTTGTATGTCTCCCTATATCTGACACACCCACTTCAGGGCCGTATCTGAACTCGCCCCATACCCTCATTCACTATTCCCCACATTAGTCCACTCATACAGTTCACTTGAAGGAGTGAGTGAATTCAGACCCTGAGCACACCGGAAGGACTGCTGCTTTTGAATATTTGTTTGCGGTTTAGTAATCATTTGAAGCGGGCAGCTCCAGTAGTAAGATTGAAGGATTTATCTTGAACTCTGTCATGGAAATTATGTATAAACCCTAAAAGTCAATTTCTAATTCATTTGTACCTGTGTTGTATTACGCCGTGGACGAGTGCTTATGAAATGAATGAATGGATGATTCAGCTGCGGGCGCCATCTTCTGGTGAGACGCGGGAATTCACTCGGCGCGCGACTCTCACAGTTTATGGGTTATCTCTAGCCGATGAGTGTACATCGGTTGTACACTCGTTTTTGCGGTGCATTGTGGGATTGAATGAGTGCACTCGAGAACGTCCACTATGGTTTTGGGAAAAACTGTCTGTCCCCTCAAATAGTGCACTATTTAAGGGTATAGGGGTGATTTCGGATACAGCCCAAAAATAAGTGAATTACTCCAGGGTTCCCACGGGTCCTTAATCCTTAAGTTTGTGAATCTGATTAAAAAGTTTCAAGGCCCGGGAAAGTTTTTGAAAATAAACAAACATAGATACAGGTCCTTGAAAATTACATATTCCCTCCGGTCCACTAATGTTATTTCACCAACACTTTGTGCATACTAGCTTGCTTAATTTGCGTTGCACATTTATGCGTTATGTTAAGTGTTTCCTATGTGAGGTACTTTGTGTTGTTCGTTGCCATGACGTTCACACGCACACGAAGCTACTAAGATGGTACCTCAACGTTTCACAGACACACCGTGAAACATTGCAAAAATAGGCTGAAACTGCTGAAACATGATGACTGGAAAATGCAAGTTTCAAGATATGTGGCTCACCAAAGAAGATTACAAAGAATGGCTTGCCAGAGATCCAAAGGATGTAATGTTGAATTGCTTTGCTTGTTAAGATCATGTAAAGCCATGAGGCAAGAAAAACTTAAGCATATTCATATATCTTAAAACTTCTGGTACATGAGCCTAAGCTCTTTTCAATAAAATCCATGCAAAAGTTAATATCAGATCATTTTAGAATACAGTATAGTATGTACCAAATATTATTCAATTTTATGCTAAACAGAAATACGATAAATATCAGATTTCTGTCATATGGCCAAAAATAAATGCAAAATTGTTTTGCATAGTTGTGTTTGACACATGAAAACTGTAGCAATGTATCGTACAAGCTGACGCGATGTAACCTTTGCTCTCACTTGAAATGTGTCCCCACATTAAGTCCTTGAATTTGAGGGTATTGGACCTGGAACGTCCTTGAATTAGAAGTTAACCAAGGTGTGGGAACCCTGTACTCATGATGCAGGACACACAAGACACATTTACTATCATCAGAGCTCACCGTCTGTCAAACATTTTATTGGATTGCAAATAGTTCTACTCCTTTGAGAAAATGGTTTTGTTCGGTTGCTGCTCTTGAGAGTTTAAACGCTTTAATCCAAATTTAGTTTTAGAATTTAATTTATTTGGTGTCAATTTTAGTTTTCAAGCCTGAAAACGGTTTCGTGATAGTGGATAGGCTGGTGAGATTGGACCCTGGGTTCCTCTGTGCTGAGACTGGACCTCGCTGATGCCTTCGCTTGCGTGAGGATCATCATGATATTAGAAAGATCAGGAAGCTCATTTTGATTTACAGCAGCGAGTTTGGTACAGGCTGGAGGAGGACATCATCGCTGGTGCACTGATTGATTCTGACCAAAAATGTTCATATCTAATCACCCTGTAGGTAAACTGTGATTTTGCTGTGGTTGGTGAACTGTGTCAGCTGTAGTGTGTGTGTTTGTGTGCAGCTGAATCGAGTGAAGCTGGTGGAGAAGGAGAAGAGCGCTCTGGAGGGAGAGAAGAATAAAGCCGTGGAGTTCCTCGCCTTAGAGAACGACATCTTTAAGAAGAGGAACCTGCTCTGTCAGTTCTACGTGTAAGACACACCTGTGAACAACTCTGATTTGAGCTGTTGCTTCCGGAAAGCATCTCTCGCTGTCAGTAGCCGGGTTTCCATACCAAGTTGCGAATTTAACTTGTGCGCAATATTGGAATATCGCATAAAACATTTGAAAAAGCACCGTTTCCATCCAACGACTCAAAGAGAACAAAATCGTCACTTCCTGATAAACTGACACTAAATATCACTAAGAAAAGTAGGAGAAGCCACTGATTATAATAATTCTCAAATATAATAAATTACTTGCACTTCGAGAGAGCAGATGAAACACAATAAATGCGGTCTTGCTTTCGGAGGTGAATGTCAGCTGTTTGGGAACGCAGTCGTGGCAGACCGCATGCAGAAATACTTTGACGACAGACTTTGCTCGGGCACTTCAGAACGACCATAACAACATTTCAGATGCTGTGCAACAAAATCAGTCCGCTGGTTAGTCAGGTTATGCCATCCCATAGCGCAAAGTCACACGATGGCTTTGAACGCTCAAGCGGGATTTATTCGCTAAGTGCATTTCCATCTCCCGTTATTCACATTAAGCCTTTTTCGCTCAAATCAAAAACCACCTCAAGCAAGCTTAAAAACTTTTTTTTGAATTAAGGGATTTCTTTTTGAAATTTGGTATTTCTTCACTCGTTTCTGATGCCATACTTCAAAAGGTGCATAAAAAGAGGGTGATGGAAGCATAGCTAGTGAATGATTCAGTGGCTCAAATCAGCAGAGAGACTCATTTCCTTCCTGAACGAGTCGGTGTAACGCTTGTTGAAACTGATTTCATTTGAGTGTGTACTGTTGATTTGATTTCTTCACGGTGAAGTGAATTAGTTCCTCAGTAATGGCATTGTGGTGTTGCTCCATCAGAGATGTGGAAGGTTTGGTTATTCAGAGTGACGTTTGTGTTTCTGCAGGCATGATCTACAGAAGCGTGTGTCGGTCAAAGAAGCTGAGAAACAGCAGATTCAGGAGGACACAAAGGAACTGAGTGACAAAAGCAGCCAGCTGACAGAAGAAATGAAGACCAAGAATGAGGAGCTGAAGGGTGTGGAGAAGTGAGAGAGAGACCTTTTCATCCCTCTAAAAACATGAATGATTCCTGAGCGACATCTGCTGCTCGAACGGTCGTGTTTTGATAGCGGTCTCATAGTTGAGGGGTGTTGTGCTTGTTTTTCCTCGAAAGGAAACTGACCAAGCTGACCAAGTTCATAGAGAGCCAGAAGGAGAAGTTTACCCAGCTGGACCTGCAGGATGTGGAGGTGCGCGAGAAACTCAAACACACCAAGAGCAAAACCAAGAAACTGCAGAAACAGCTTCAGAAAGACAAGGAGAAGGTGAGGCGTCCTGATCTCCAGATGAGCAGCTCTGTAGCCTCTCGACTGTAGATTTCCATGAGCGCTTGTGTTCTGTGCAGCTGGAGGAGGTGAGGAGCGTCCCTGCGAGCAGCGAGAAGATCATCACGGAGGCGTCTGCTCAGAAGGAGGAGCTGGAGAAGAAGAAGCTGGTGGAGGAGCAGAAGCTGGCTCAGGTGATGGAGAGCCTGAAGGAGGAGACCAGCGGCCTGCAGGAAGATAAAGAGGTGAGATCATGTCTCGCAGACACGGCATGAGCATGTGTGACGCCAGCTGATAGCACCCTATCGTCTGAAGCAAGCTGTGAGAATGCCATTAATGCCAAACATGCAAAATGTGCACTTTTTCATTTGTGCTGGATGCAAGAGGCCCGCGAGCATAGCACATTTCCCACACGCTGCTCATTTCACTTTAAATCGGTAATGCATCAAAATTACAATTCTGGGTCAAAACCAAAAATGCATGATGCGTTTGTATGCAAACTGAAATTTAAAATAATTCTTATTTAATAATTAATGAATCAAATTTCATCGACACTTAAAAGCGGAGTTGAACACTACAGTTTGTTTTTGAAATATAAACGTTTAACCGGTGGTTATTCAAACACAATTAAATAATGTAGACAACAGGTTTAGTACAAATATAATGAACACGGTTTATCAACAGAAAACCGCTCCGACTGAAAGATTGATCTTGAGATGTAAGAATCAGTGTTGATGATATTGTTAATCCAGCATTAGCGTCACACAGCTCACGTGTTTACTGGTTATAGTTGATCTACGGAAGAGCAATTTTTGTTTTGCTCTGGTTATTTATTTTATGTGTATTTATGGATGTTTTTTTTTTTTTTTTGGCTAAAATGTTTGGTGCATAACTACACAAAGCCTAAACAAATTTATTTAAGTAATGTTTAATGAATCTGTATAATTTATAATTGTTGTGTTCTGAACTACGTTAAATTTAAACGGTTTGTTGTGGAATAAGTGTTTGAACTAAAGAACTAAAATGTTTGTAAACTTTTTTCTTTTCTTTTTTACATATTTACTTTTGTATCGTATCAGTATATGTTCTGAGTGTAATAACAAAATGTGACTTTCTCCTAGCAATGCAGTTTTGAGGGGTGTGTTTTTCTGTAGAATATAGCTCCTACTCAATCTTTGCTCTGTGCATGGTCTTCCTGCAGAAGAAAGAGCAGGAGCTGCTGGAGCTGAGTAAGACGGTGAACGAGACGCGCTCACGGATGGACGTGGCACAGTCAGAGCTGGATATTTACCTGAGTCAGCACAACACGGCTGTGAGCCAGCTCAACCAGGCCAAAAACGCTCTGCAGGAGGCTGTGGACACACTGAGAGAGAGGAGAGCCGCCATCAAAGACCTCAGCGCCAAGATACCTCAGTGTGAGGAGCAGCTCAAGAAGGTCTGTGTGAAGACTGCTCGTTTGGGATCAGTACGGTTTTTAATGTTTTTTTAAAGAAGTTTCTTCTGCTCATCGAGGCTTTATTTATTTGATCAAAAATACAGAAAAAACTAATTTTGTGAAATAGTATTGCAATTTTAAAATAAGTTTTCTATTTTAATATACTTTAAAATGATGCAGCACTGAATTTTCAGCATCTCTAGCTCCAGTCTTCAGTGTTACACAGTCCTTCAGAAATCATTCTAACATGCTGATTGAGGAAACAGTTGGAAACGGTTATCGCTGCTTAATATTTTTTGGGACCTGTGACACTTTTTCAGGATTCTTTTAAACGTCAAAAAGATCCGTGTTTATACAATATACACTACTATTCAAAAGTTTGGGGTCAGTAAATTATTTTTGTTTTTTTAGGAAATTAATACTTGTTTTCAGCAAGGTGATGAAAGTGATAGTAAATACTTAAATTGTTAGAAAAGGTTTCTATTTTGAAGAAATACTCTTCTTTTTACCTTTTTATTTGTCAATGAATCAAAGAAAAAAGTATCACGTTCCAGAAAATATTAAGCAGCACAACAGTTTCAACACTGATATATTGATATGCAAATCATTGATCTATAAATCAGCATATTAGAATGATTTCTGAAGGATCATGAAACCAATAATTGAAAGTGCAATAATATTCACAATATTACAGGTTTTTTTTTTTTTTTTTGATCAAATAAATACAGCCTTGAGCAGAAGAGACTCCATTAAAAGACATTAAAAATCGTACTGATCCCAAACTCTTGAACGGCGTGATTATCAGATTTGTGTGAAATCCTTGACCGAAGCCTGGGAGAACACAGCTGGTGGATGTATGTGGCTTTGGCTGTGAGATGGTGTGTTTGTGCTGCAGGACGAGCAGGAGCTGGAGCAGATCTCGGAGCAGGACCAGCGGAAGCGGCTGCAGGTTGGAGACATGAGACAGAAGGTGGCTGAAGCCAAGAGCTCGCTGTCCACCAACCGCAGCCGCAACAAAGTGCTGGATGCCCTCATGCAGCAGAAACGCTCGGGCAAGATCCCGGGCATCCTGGGACGGCTGGTACGTCCCTCACCTTCACCTCGGCTAGAGAGTCTCTGGGTGCTTCTCAGTTCTTATTTGTGCATCCTCGCGTCTTAGCTCCAGCCCTTCAGGATGCGAGGACGGAGGAATTGAATCAAGTGAAATGATATATCCTCGCTCCCTTTAGCGTCAATTAATGATGACTCTACACCGCTGGATTTAGCTTGCACGTTGGGATTCTTGAACATTAGAGATAATTATTTATTTTGTAATACTTTCAACCTCCACAAAATACCATATTTGTCCACTGTTTTTTGCTTTTTTTTTAATTCCCAGTTATTAACAGCATTTTATTTGTTGTATAGTATTACAATTTCTTTAATTTTCTTGTGCTTTGATATAATTCTGCAACTGTCCTACTACAGTTGTTGTAATTTGGCATACATTTGTGTCTTGTACATGTAAACAATAATAATAATAATAATTAAACTTGCAAGAACACCATTTTTACTAAAGCAAAATGTCTGGGTTATTTAACTATGAATTTTCTCAAACTTTTATTGTAATTTGCTAAGTAAGAATTTTCCACCACAGTGAAGCAGTTCGAAATGTTAATGTGTTGCAGGCATAAACTACAAACCTACTGTGTAAACAACACATCAAAACGAAATGACTACAGACCTACATTAAAGTCATTCTCTATTAACCAATATAAGAGCCATTCATTTATAATTTAAAAGCAATAAGCCATTAAAATCAAGAGATGTAAATAAACGTAATTAAAACTGCTGAAAAGTACACGTTATACATCAAAATTAAAGGCGTTGTCATAACAACCCACATTTACAGTAACTTCATGCTTAGACTCACATTCATGTGTGTTTGCATTTTCTGCCATGGTTAGCACTTGATGCAGATACTGGTGAAGAGGGAGGAGAAATTATACATGCGTCACGTTTAGTCCATAAAACACTTCAGCAAAGGATACATCCGTGTATCCTCGCTCATGGCTCCTGAGAAGCGCCCTTTCTGTAGATAAACAGGGTCATGTTCCTGTCGTTGTCTCAACAGGGTGATCTGGGAGCGATCGACGAGAAATACGACATCGCCGTCTCCTCCAGCTGCGGCTCGCTGGATAATATCTTAGTGGACTCCATTGACACGGCGCAGAAATGCGTCACGTTCCTGAAGACCCAGAACATCGGTGTGGCCACATTCATCGGCCTAGACAAGGTGAGGAAAGGACATTGCTTGCTAGACCTGATTTCAGAGCTGGAGTCCAGTGCTGATGGTGTTTGGTGCTGTTGTTCAGATGAAAGTGTGGCAGCAGAGCATGGGCTCCATCTCCACTCCGGAGAACATCCCTCGTCTGTTTGACATGGTGCGTGTGAAGGACGAGAGCGTGCGGCCGGCGTTCTACTTCGCCCTGAGGGACACGCTGGTGGCTAAAGACCTGGAGCAGGCCACGGGTGGCGTTCCAGAAGGACAGGCGCTGGAGGGTGGTCACGCTGCAGGGCCAGATCATCGAGCAGGCCGGTCTGTTTACTCCGTCTCTAGAGCCCTCGTAAATCATTAGCTTTTACTAAATTCAGCTTCAGTTTTTCTGGGCTCCGTTTTAATGGTTCAATTAAATATTAGTAATCAAAAATAACATCTAATTCAACAATTAATTAAAAGAAGATTAACAAATTACATTCTAGGGTCCTGTGAAAAAAATTTTTTTTCTCCCAAATTCAGTTTTTCTGGATTGTTTAATGGTAAGATTAATTTATTAGACCTTTTGATTACTAATATTTAATGAATTTTACAACAATTTATCAAGTTTAACAGAAATGACAGTTTTAGGGCCCTATGAAATGTTTTTGCCTGTGTTTTCTTTTTTTGTGGATTGTTTTAAAGGTCTAATTAAATGAATTAATTAATAAAAGGTTAACAATTTAATAATTTATTAATTTCTTCAATAATTGGGTCTTATGAAATGCTTTATTTTTTCAGCAATTCTGTTTTAATAATTTTGGATTTAATACAAATTCATGATCAGAAACTAAGGCATAAAATATGAAATTATTTAAAAATGCAATCAAATTAAAATGTTTTTTTTAATTATTATTGTTGTTGTTTTAACAACATTAAGTACATTTTACTGTACAATTAGTAATACTTCTGTTATAATTTCTTCAAGTTAAACCAAACTTTTATTTTGGCAGGTAGTAGTGAAGAGTTATTCTGTCTGCATTTTTCCTGCGTTGTGGAGTCATGTGGCTCTACACGTGTATATCTGGATGACGATAATGAGCTCGCTCTCTCGTTCGCCCTCAGGTACCATGACTGGAGGAGGAGGACGAGTGATGAAGGGCAGGATGGGCTCGTCTGTCTGCGCTGATGTCACTCAGGAGCAGGTCAGATCAGATGATAACTCACCCTCATGTGGCTCTTCTTCAATGGAGCACAGCAGGATGTGTTTCCAGACGCGGCTTGTACAATGACACTATTAAAACTGTATTATGTGCAATTTATTTATTTATTTTCCAAGACTGTTGTTATTTGACTCTTTATTTTTCAATTTGATCCATTATTTGATTATTAAATAAACATTTTCAGTTCCGGTTTTCGACACAACTTTAATTTTGTAAAAACATTGAGTGCATCACTAGCTGAAGATGTGTGGTTGTGCGCAGCTGGATAAGATGGAGAGCGATTTGAACAAAGAGCTGACGCAGCTGCAGGACTGGCAGCAGAGGAAACATCAGCTGGAGGAGAAGGTGCACAAAGCCCGGCGTGAGCTGAGAGACATGAAGAATACGCTGGAGAAATACACGGCCACCATCCAGGTCAGACAGCCAAACCTCAGCTGAACATCAGCGTGAACGTGTGAGCCCTGCCGTCTGTTAACCCCTGATGTGCCTTACAGAGCCTGACAGAGCAGGAGATTCATCTCAAGACTCAGATCAAAGATCTGGAGGCCAACGTCATCTCCGCTGCTCCTGATAAAGCCAAGCAGAAGCAGATGGAGAAGAGCCTGGAGGTCTACAGGAAAGGTGTGTTTGTTATAACATCTGTCATCAGTCACTCACAGTCCTGTCATTCCATATCTGCATGACTTTCTTCTGAAAACAAGGCATTCTGAAGAACACTGGGCTTTAATCAACATTGGAGCATGTTGCTTCCATTCTCGTGTGTTGGTCGGTTGACCTGTGCGTCTCTTGATTGTTTTTTTGTTTGTTTTTCATGAAGATTTTGAGGCAGCGTCCACTAAAGCAGGAAAGGTGGAGGCGGAGGTGAAGAGGCTGCACACGCTCATTGTGGACATCAACAGCCATAAGCTGAAGGCCCAGCAGGACAAACTGGACCAGATCAACACACAGCTGGACGAGTGCTCCTCAGCCATCACCAAAGCCCAGGTGGCCATCAAGACGGCTGGACGGTCAGTAATCACAACAGCTGATATCAATACTGTTTTTTCTTTTAACTTCAGACACTGTCAGATCTAAAAAAGTGATTCCACTTTAAAGTCCAGGGTCAGTTGCACCAACTGGACATAAAACATTTTTGTAAGGCCTTCCAATAAATATGAGACCACTGAAAAGCGCTTTAAAGCAGCACTGCATACTATACTCTGTTGTTGTCACACGCTTCACAAGAACCGAGTGCCTTGCTGCATTTACTCCAGTGATGGTGTTCACATGACCAGTAATGTATTTTGTTACTTGATATAACTTACAAAGGAACATGTCACGGTTCCAGCTCTGCTACACAAAGGCGCACACTAGCCCTGTGGGATGCATCAGGAACTGAGCTTTGTAGAGAGCCAGTCAGTTGGTTTCTAAAGTGAATGTTGTCCTCTGACGTGGCAGCAATCTGAAGAAGTCGGAGGACAGTGTGGCTCAGCTGGAGACGGAGATGAGTGAGAACGAGAAGCTGATGGAGGAGCTGACGGAGCAGCTGAAGAAGCTGGAGGAGCAGGCGGGAGAGATCATGCAGACGTACCAGCAGGCTGAGGTGCTTCCGTCTCGTCCTCTCTCTCTCAGACGGTGAACACGTGAAGACGCTTGGTGCTGATTTCTGAGTGTGTGTTTGTGTAGGAAGCTCTGCCGGAGGTTCAGGAGCAGCATCGAGGAGTGCTGCAGGAGATCAAGGCTCTGCAGGAGCAGGAGCACACGCTGCAGAAGGAGTCTCTGAGCGTGCGGCTGAAGGTGGAGCACATCGACACGGCCATCACTGAGTGCCACAACAAGATCAAACACTGGGAGAAAGAGGTACTGAGCCACAGACACGCAACACATTGAAACATTGCAAAAATAGGCTGAAACCACTGAAACGTGATGCCTGGAAAATGCAAATTTCTAGATATGTGGCTCACCAAAGAAGATTACAAAGAATGGCTTGCCAGAGATCCAAAGGATGTAATGTTGAATTGCTTTGCTTGTTAAGATCATGTAAAGCCATGAGGCAAGAAAAACTTAAGCATATTCATATATCTTAAAACTTCTGGTACATGAGCCTAAGCTCTTTTCAATAAAATCCATGCAAAAGTTAATATCAGATCATTTTAGAATACAGTATAGTATGTACCAAATATTATTCAATTTTATGCAAAACAGAAAAACGACAAATATCAGATTTCTGTCATATGGCCAAAAATAAATGCAAAAAAAAAAAAAAAATTGCTTGTTTGCATAGTTTGACACATGAAAACTGTAGCAATGTATCGTACAAGGTGACACGATGTAACCTTTGCTCTCACTTGAAATGTGTCCCCACATTAAGTCCTTGAATTTGAGGGTATTGGACCTGGAACGTCCTTGAATTTGAAGTTAACCAAGGTGTGGGAACCCTGTTTAGACTGTTTTTAGACTAATTTCATAGGAGCTTAAATAGATATTTATAAGAGCTTTAGTGTTTTTAACTTCATTGGTAAAAGCAGCATTGGATTTCGTTCTGTGTGACCACAGGGTAGGCTGGGTGATATGGCTAAAAATAACCTTTTTAAATAAAAATAAATAAATAAAATGTAACTACAACATGAATCAAGTAACTTTTTCTTAATCATCTAGTTAAAGAAAGTTCTATTTCAAGTGCAGCACACATGCAGTTTAAATTTAAAATTTACAGAAAAGATGCATGAAATATGAAGGCACATACTGTACACATTTCTTAAACGCATCATGGATTCCAAAATTATGAGAAAATGCAAAAATAAAAAGTCAAATGCAATTCAGATTCAAAGTGACTGAAAGTGTTAACACCAGTAGACTATTAACTCTAAATATTTTGTCAAAACAGAAAATAATGGCATCATGCAAACATGAAATATCAGACATACAGTAGTAGTTCTGCACAGGGTTTTCATTCCACTGTTTTCTATGTAAACATGCGTTTAATGGTCGTGTTTGACAGTCACGCTCACATCTCTTGCATGAAATGGCATTCTAAAGAGGCTGCACTCAAGTTAAAAAGTTATTTTAAGAATATAAAAAAACTAATATTTATAAAAACAAAATGGTGGCAAAACATCAAATTTGAATTGATGGATAAAATCTCAAATTTCCCAGCCCTAGCATGGCTTTGGGTTTGATTCCTGTGCCATGTGCTGTCAGGCTCTTCTTCCTGAGCCAGACCAACCTTGGTTTGCTCTCCTACGGGGTGGTTTGTGTTATTTGTTTAAATTAATGGAAGCCTGTGCGCTTTCGTCTTCTCTGTGTATTTTAGGCCAGCAGGCTGTTGCTGCACCCCATCGATGGAGCTCCAGAAGAAGATCTGCCTGCACTGAACCCAGAGCAGCTGGAAGACATCGGCAATCCAGACGTCATCAAGAACGAGATCGCTCTGCTGGAGGACCGCTGCTCCAACATGAAGCCCAACCTGGGGGCCATCGCAGAGTTCAAGAAGAAGGTACCAGAGGTTCACTCGGTGTGGTCAGCTGATGAATGAGCGCGTCAGCCCACTGACTCTTTTTTTTTTTTGTGTGTGTGTGTGCAGGAAGAGCTGTATCTGCAGCGGGTGGCGGAGCTCGATAACATCACCACACAGAGAGACGCCTTCAAGAAAGGCTGTGAGGATCTGCGCAAGCAGAGGCTGCACGAGTTCATGGCTGGATTCAACATCATCACCAACAAACTGAAGGAGAACTACCAGATGCTCACGCTAGGAGGAGACGCCGAGCTGGAGCTGGTGGACAGTCTGGATCCCTTCTCCGAGGGCATCATGTTCAGGTGTGTGTCTGCAGGTCAGCCGTCTGTTGATGCTGCAATACCTGCACAGCTTTTAAAATCTGAGCATGTTTTAAAGCACTAGTAGGGCCCTATGATTTCCGTCATGTGGAAAACACGGATGGAATCACGGAATCCAGTTATAAAAACTGAATTTACTGTATAATGCAGAATGTCACGGAATTTGCAAGTTTTGGATGAATAAATCAAAAGTAGGCCAGCACACTTAAATCAAAATGCTATATGGACTAGTGTCTGTGAATGTTAAATCAAAATTTAAAGTGTTTTTTTGCAGTTCGTCACTTCTGCCAAAACTGATCAGCGATTTTTTTTTTTTTTTTTTTTTTGACGTCACCTCGTACTTCAGCTTCTCATCAAATCCTCTGACCAATCAGATGCTCTCTAGAATCCCTGCACTATAAATAGACACTGAAGCTGCGGCTGAAATCGGTCACTTGTTCACAGGATTTGTTTTCTGTACGGTGAATGGCATGCACTATATAAGGGATAGGGAACGATTCAGACAGTGTAAATATGCTACACACTGAAGTAGTGTTGTCAAAAGACCCGGTACTTCGGTACCAAGTCGGTACTAAAAAAGTAAAACGTCACGGTACCAGGTTTTTTTAAGTACCGGTGGTACCGAGTACCCGGTCAACCCGGTTCTTGACGCGTACGGCCCGATGATTTCCCGCGATGCAGAAAACGCGGACGGAATCTCAGAATCCAGTTATAAAAACGGAATTTACAGTTTAGCACGGAATGTCACGGAATTTGTCAAAGTTTGGATGAATGAATCAAAAGTAGGTCATTGCACTTAAATCAAATCGCGACGTGGACTAGTATCTGCAAATATTAAGCCGCAAAAGTCGATTCAAATATGAATCCCGCATGTCTCTGAATGAATGGCAGAGACGCGCGTTTTTTTCTTTTTTTTTAACTACACACACTGAAGCGCGCCTGACGCTCGCGGTGATTCATCATCTGCCGTCTCAATGAGGACATAAATACATAAACAACACCTACAGAACTGCTCTGAGAGTCACTTCACGAGCATTTTACCGTTTCATTGAGTAAAACCAGCGTCATATCATATAGCTACACACAGAAATGTAAAGGTATTCACGGCAACCCGTCAAAATAAAAGTTTATCTTAAAGACACTGTGCTAGATGTATATATATATATAATTTTTTTTTTTTTTTAAATATTAAATTTTTTTTTTTTTAAACACAATATTTCTTCCATATTTTTATTTTAATAGTAAATCCCCTTTATTTACCAAAACAATACAATGTGTTTAAATTTAATTAATTAAAAGATGGGTGAAACTTGTTTACTGTTTTTCATACTTTTATTACTTGCGGAAAAACTTGAATCACAATTTAAATAAAGTATAAAGAATGGCATTGATTTTTGTACATTTTTATTTTTGTTTGACTTTATTATTAAAAATAGTGTGTGTTTTTTTTTAATTAGCATGTGGTACCGAAATTGGTACCGAGAACTGTGGATTTTGACTGGTATCGGTACCGAATACTGAAATTTTGGTACCGTGACAACACTACACTGAAGCACGCATCACACTTAGTGATTTCATCCTCTGCTGCCTCAATATATGAGTACACGGACAATCTCTAGAACTGTCACTTCATGAAAAACCTATCGTCACATCATATACAAATAGAAACTGAAAGGTCTTCACAGCAACCCGTTAAAGTTTGTTTTAACTTGAATAAACGTGAACATTTTGATTTTTTATTTGATCAATTCTTTAGAGATGCCTTTAATTATTAAACATTCATGAAACCATTAAAACAGAGTCTGGAAACATTTTAATAGGGCCCTACACTAGACTTGCAAATGTTTACAGAGGAAATCTAGGCATCCGTAGTGTGCTGAATGACTATCTCACACTACCAGACTTCTTAAAGCAGTTCAAGCTCAAGTCTAGTTTATGTGAGGCATGTCGAGTGGATGATTGCAGCAAAGCAGTGTATGGTCCCAGTCTAGCCAGCCTTGTGACAGCTGTGTGTTTTCTGTGCGTTCCCAGTGTGCGTCCTCCTAAGAAGAGCTGGAAGAAGATCTATAACCTGTCAGGAGGAGAGAAGACGCTCAGCTCTCTGGCGCTGGTGTTTGCGCTGCATCACTTCAAGCCCACGCCGCTCTACTTCATGGACGAGATCGACGCTGCCCTCGACTTCAAGAACGTCTCCATCGTGGCCTGCTACATATACGTATGTACACTTATCTGCCGCCTTTCCTGTGGTTAGGGCACTTAACACTAACATGATGTGACCAGGCATTTTCTCCATAGTGAACACAAAACTGTTGCTCAGCATTCGATGTCTTATGGGATGTCACCGCTGGCAGGGTACGGGTGGCCTACCCTTTACTATTCGATACTGAATTCAGTATACTAGTGGAAATCTGTCAGTCAGTGGAAATCCATTAGGGGATTAAGTGTATTTTGCTTAAAACAAGTAAAATTATCTGCCAGTGGGGTAAGTAAATCATCTTTTGAATCTGTAAAGACTACGTTTATTTGTGCACTCACAATAACAAGAAAACATTGTGCTTTTGTAAAATAATGAAAGCAAACAGGATATGCTTTGTCGTCTCTGTGAACTTGTGCGCGAAACTTTGTGCATGCTTGCTGTACAGACTAAAAAAAAAAAAAAAAAAAAATATATATATATATATATATATATATATATATATATATATATATATATATATATATATATATATATATATATATATATATATATATAGAGAAAGCGAAATGTCTACTTTCAAATAAACCAATTCAAAGGGAAAACAAATATTCTCTGATTATGTAATCCGTATGAAACATGCATACAGGTGCATCACTACTGCGGAGATGAAGTCGGTGTCGCCGATTTCATCTCTTAAACGGAAAACAAAGAAAGCACTAGTTTATCAATGAATTATTAAAATGTTAATGCAGTCTCTTTGCAGTTTTTCTCTGATACATTCATAATCATTACTTCTGCCGGTGTACCGTGTTAAGCTTTATGCGTGCGCTTAGTAGGCTGTGTAGGCAATTAAGGCTCATTATGATGATTTAAATAGTTTATTAATGAACGTGTGATTAGTCAACTAATGCTTCAAATGAACGACTACTAGTCGACCAGAAAAATCTTTGGTCGAGGGCAGCCCTACAATCAAATGTTGTGCGTCAGGGAGCGTCATCAGTGGCATACGAGATTCAGTGATGTAAGAGACGTTGTTGCATTTTAATGATTTGTTAGTCTAGCGCACGAGACGCGCTGTTGCTGTGTTATTCATTCAAAATATTAGAGAAGTATAGTAGCTCAATGCGTAGAAGATCTAGATTAGGTTAAAACCGAAACAAAGCTGTTCACACAGAATGCATATTCAGCTGAATTTTAATTTTTTTTAATAAAATGCGGTCAAATATGACTGCTGCACTCGCATCTCACAACAGATGTATAGAAAACCATGCAAAGTTAAAACAGTTTAAACATTTAGAAAACGCATTGCGGTTTATTCCTTTTCACTGTCTCATATGTTTTTAAATGCAATCTGTGTGATCAGTGATTTAGCTCTTTGTATTAAACTATGCATAAATATATGATGCTGTTTTGTTCATAATTTAATGCAATTTATGAAATTTATATTTGATTTGTTCATTTAGGTTAATTTATATATATTTTTTAGACCGTTATTTCATTGCATTGACGATTTAAAGCGCTGCATTATTTTACTCATTGCGCCCTCCTGTGGCCTCGGGTAACAAGCCAAAAGTTTCTTTAAGACTTTAAACATATCCTCTTATGTTCTATATGCAGATTAAATTATTTTTATTTTGTGCTTGACCGTTAAAACAAAAAATTTGTCTCAATAAATTGGGTTAATTTAAAAATACAGTGGTTAAATTTAAACTTTTTTTTTTTCCTATTGCTCCGTTTTAAGAAAAGATTATAAAATGTCAATAATTATCGATATGAAACAATATATCATTGATTTTTTTTTTTAGCTATATCGCCCAGCCCTAGCATTTAGTGCAGCTATGCCAGTGTTTCCTGATGTGTTTTGCCTGTATTACCCACCTACTGACCTTTGTTGCCAGTTCAGGTATCAGTCATGAATGATATTGTGCTTTACACATGGTTGTGACAGTCAAGTGCATTTAGAGTGAAATAACATAATAACATAAAGCACCCTAAACGATTTTGTGCGGTCTCCTCAAGCCATTCTCATAGCCAAGCTCTGGGTGAGCAAAAAAAAAAAAAATTCTTCATTTAAATGTTTTGAAACCACTGCACCACATTTAATGTTAGTGATTTAAGAGAAATTTACATTTTCACATCTTAATTGTACATCTGTTTACATAGAGTTAGTCTGGTCTCTTTTTAATGAGCTTAATTTTTAATGAACTCCAGTATTTCTTAAATGTCCATCCCTACATAAACCTAGACAAAACTGAATTTAGTGTAATCCTGAAAAGTACACCAAATTTACAAGGAAGTCATTGCTGATTTAAACAAGTTCAGGAAAACTACCATCAGTTTTAGAGGAAATCAGTACAATGCTTTACTGTTTTTGCCCCCTAATTCTAACATGTTTGCGGAATTTCCCACATTATTGCAGGAGCAAACCAAGAACGCTCAGTTCATCATCATCTCCCTGAGGAACAACATGTTTGAGATGGCCGACCGTCTCATCGGCATCTATAAGACACACAACACCACCAAGAATGTGGCCATCAACCCCAAAACCATCGTCCTGCGTGAGATCGAGACGGCATGAGGAGGGCAAATACTCCAATCACTTGTTTGTTCTGATGGTTTGTCTGTTCATCACTTCTCTCGCTCTGTCTCTAAACCTTTTGTGTGTCTCATTCTGTGCTCTCTCTTTTATGGTTTTTAAATAAGATACCCGTTTTATACTACATAGTAACACATGAAATATTATCATGCTTTTACTGCACTGCAGTTGACTATTTTAAATAAACATTAAATTTGGCGTTTTGTGGTACTTCTGTATAAACTAAAGCACAATAATGTTCAGCCTCACATTTGAGTTTACGTGATGAACAGCCGAAGAAAGCATCGGTCCAGAACAGTGCTGTTTCTGAGAGCTTTATTCATCTCCAGCTCTGAAACTGTTCAATGAAATCAGGAATTAAATGAATCTGAAAAAGCAAAAAGATGCTCGATTTTTACATTTTATACAATAAGTATAAGTGCAAATAGTTAGCGTTTTAGTAATCATTTGTAGTAGCACAAAGAGTAGAAAAAATTAGACATGAATATAAAGTTCTTACAATTAAGATGAAAAGTAGGTCCCAAATGTCTTGATTAGATTAATTTCGACATCTCATTGTTCTCATCTAGTCAGTGTGGTCCATATATCTACAAGCCCAATGGCTGCATCTGAAATCACACATTTACCTACTATATAGTAGGTGAGGAACAGTAGGAAGTATGTCTGAATTCACAGTAACTCATAAAATAGCAGGCAGAAAGTACTGCTACTTCCAGTGTGATTCTGAAGAGTGCATACTATATACGAATGTAGCCCATCCAGATAACATTCATACTATATAGAATGTACTCTTCATAGTTGCGAAGCAATTATTTATTCAGAAATTACCTACTCAAGAGAGTATGTAATTTCGGATGCAGTCAATGGCTAAGCGGTGGGAAGATGGCATCATGGGTAATGTAGTTTATTTGTACTGCAGTTACAGACTTACTCATCTTTTTTTATAGTAACAGACTGTTTTATAAATCACATGATTTAAAATAAACAACACATTCTTCTGAACTGAAAAACACTGGTTGTCTGAACAGCAGATGTTGAAGGGGTCGAGACATGGGTCCTGATGATGATTACATCATTTTGAGTTTGTAATCCATGCGCAATTTGATGCAACGTTCACAAAGCAACTGTTAAAATTGATGTTAGCTGTATTAGATCAGACCGCGACTGCATCACAAAGCTTCAGAATGCTTTGTCTATAAATAATGGTTTTATATTTACGGATGTCATCAAAACACTCACGTGCAATACTTTTTCCCTTATCTAATGATGTTAGATGTTATTGACGTTTTTGTGCACACAACTTTAGCATATGTACATGAATGTTACAATAACACAGGCATGTCAGGCGCCCTGTAAATGATGAGCGTTCAGTGTGGGTTAAATCTGTATCAAAGATGAGCTGCAGTGTTTGTACATAATTGGCCTTATTCTTGAATGAGCAGAACATGTGTGAATGGTTTGTACAAACAAACCCGTTTGACCCAGAAATGCATTCAGCTCGTGTTTCACAGGCTGAATATCTGCATTATCTCCAGCATTGAACACTAGTGCAGTGCTTTGAGAAAGCTGAGCAGATGCTGGTAGGCGTTTTCTCCAAAACTAGAAATAAACGCATTTAATTTGGTGTTGATGTTCTGTAGCAGACAGCAGAAGAATGTCCCAATCTCATAGAGCGGCTGGGTGAGTTCACTTGAAACGTTTTCCACTGCATGAAAGAGACCAGGAAACCCCAGAGTGCTTCCACACACTGAATGTAAACACAGCGCTGTGAGGACCAGCATGAGCAGCAGCAGCACGACTGCTGGAGGTGAAAGACGACGCCGGAGCGGAGCTCCATCAGCAGCCTGAGCACTGGCCGTCGAGCACCTGTGCGTATGGCATGAGATTTCAGGAACAGGAGCGTCTCTCAGACCTCTGATGGTCACGTCAGACCAGTGCTCCTCAAAGAAGCGCTCTGCGCGCGGAGCCACGTGAAGGCTGGGGACCTCGGGCAGCGGCGTCTGGATCAGAGCGTTCACCCGCTCCCTCAGCTGATGCACCGTCTCCAGATACGCCAGCGGACTGTCCTCGCTCTCCACGCTGGAGCTGAGCGACATCAGCTCGCTGTGCTCCTCCTGCATGTCCTTCACCTGTCAACGAGAATCTGATGACTTGTGCTCTGCTTTTTTGGTGGGACATTTGGTGCTGAACTGACCACTTCTACTTGTGAGCAAGCTCGGCCTATCCAAATTTCTCCTTGACTAATCCCAACTTAATTAGTGAAATAATACAGAAATCCAATTCTTCTTCATGCCTGGTTGACCCTGCACCAACATTCCTTTTGAAACACTGAACCTGTCATTTCCAGTGTCACTCAAAACTGCTGCTGTTACTCCTATTCTTAAAAAGCCAAATCTGGACCCAACTGGCTACGCTAAATATCGCCCAATCTCAAAACCTACCGTTTGCAAAAATCAAACTGCAGTCATTTCTGGCTCTCAATGATCATTTTGATATATTTCGGTCAGGTTTTCACTCACAACACTGTACTGAAACTGCTATGGTAAGGGTTATAAACAAACTCCTCCTTTCTGGTGACCTGGGCAATCTTTCCATACTCTTATTACTCAATCTCAGCTCAGCTTTTGATACTCATAAACTATTACTCATGCGCCTTTCAGATATTGGCATCTCAGGAGCTGCATTCTTTTCCTCCAATCTGACAGACAGACAATACTACATCATGCATTACTATAAATTTCCCACTGTCCCTCTCAAACAGGGTATGCCACAGGGCTCAGTTCTAGGAACACCTATTATTTATTATTTTCATCATGCCCCTCGGACAAATTATTCTCTACCACGGTTTTCAGTACCACTGCTATGTCGACGATATTCAGATATACACTGCTTGCCGACCTGATTCTGTTCATCTGACTGCATCAACGAGTTAAAGACCTGGCTTAACTCCAATTCTCTCAGTTTGAATTTGACAAAAACCGAAATCTTACTTGTCGGTCCCCCACCTGCAACAAAAAACATAACTAATGCCCCTAGATTTGACCTTGAAGCTACATCAATTATTCCATCTGCCACCAGCAAAAACAGGTATCATTCTTGACTCGTCACTAAACCTAGATGCATTATATCAGTTAACTCTCCAAAGCTGCATTTTTTTTTCAGCTTCACCACTTGCTAAACTCTGTTCCTTCGTCAGCCCAAAAGATGCTGAATCATTATGCATTTATCACATCTCGCCTCGATTACTGTGAAGCTCTTTTTTCTTTTTTTCCATCTCCCGTCTGCAATATATTCTAAATTCTGCTGTGAGAATGTTAACTTACACTGAACGGTCTGCTCATGTCACTCCTATTCTGTTTAACCTGTGTCCTCTCGTATTATGAAATTCTTCTGCTTGCTTTTAAGTCACTCTGTGGTCTTGCTCCTACTTATCCCTCTGACTTACTTTTTCCATATATTCCCTCTCAACCACTTCGATCATCTGGAAGTGAACTTCTTTGTGTTCTGAGATTTTGCCTTTCATCTACAGGAGGCAGGTCTTTCTCTGTTATGGCTCCTAAACTTTGGAATTCCTTACCCCTCTCTTCAGACAATAACCACACGCTGCATGAATTTAAGTCTAAACTCAACCTACAGTCAAACCAAAATTTATTCAGACACCTTCAGCATTTCTCACATTATCGGAGTTTATTTTCTATAGTTTAGAAAATGGTAATAAAATATGACAAGAACTCGAGTTAAACTGCGTCAGAACAAATTCATCTTGATAACTTTGACAGAGAGGTGTAACAAAACATGGTCAGGTCAAAGTGTCAAATCAAATTTTGGTCCCAAATGTTTATCAATTTTACTGGTAGTCCACTGTGTGAAGAAGTTTTGGGTCACAGTTTACTTTATTTTGCTATCCTCACTTACATAAATGAACTATAGTGTCCTGCACCCACTAGTAAAAAATATCTGGTGGCTGAATAATTTTTGGTTTGACTATGTTCAACCAATACTAATGGTCTATTCCTAATGTTTTTTCATAAACTGTTATGGCTTTCTGCTGTATTTGATTGTTTGCACTGCAACTGCAATCGCACATGTCTTGGACTTGGCAAATGTCTATTGTCTATTTATGTATGAAATGATTGTTTATTTGCTATTGTCATTGTGAAGTGTCCTTGAGATTGGGAAAGGCGCTATATAAATTATTATTATTATTATTATTATTATCATTACCTGCTGGATGAGCGGCTCGTAAGCGCGGGCCAGCAGCGCGCTCGCCCGGTCCAGAGCCTGTGTGAACTGCTCCTCCTTCTGGGCCAGGATGAGGTCAAGGCCCTGGAAGAAGCGCGACACGACCTCGCGGTCACTCTGAAGCAGAGCCTGGCTCCGGATCTTCTCCTGCTGCAGGCGCTCGGCCAGACCACACAGCTCCTCCCAGCGCCGGCCCCTCAGCCCCTCCGTCAGCCGGCCCTGGGCCCCGCGCTCCTTCTCGAAGGCCGTCTGGAGGTCATCGATGGCGTGGCCCTGGTGCTGGCCCAAGGTCAGGCAGAAGCCACAGATGAGCTTGCGGTCCTGGACACAGAGTGACCACCACCAAACAAACCAAATATGGGACAATTACTAAGTTTGTGTGGGACGTTACCAACTCTAAAACATAACCTGAAACTGTTATATTTGACCCTTGACCACAAAACCAGTCATAAGGGAAATTAAGATTTATTAATCATCTGAAAGCTGAATAAATAAGCTTCCATTGATGTATGGTTTGTTAGGATCGGACAATATTTGTCTGAGATACAACTGTTTGTAAATCTGGAATCTGAGGGTGCAAAAAAATCTAAATATTGAGAAAATCATCTTTAAAGTTGTTCAAATGAAGTTCTTAGCAATGCACATTACTAATCAAACATTACATTTTGATATATACATGGTAGGAAATTTACAAAATATTTTCATGGAACATGATCTTAATATCCTAATGATTTTTGGCATAAAAGAAAAATGGATAATTGTGACCCATACAATGTATTGTTGGCTATTGCTACAAATATACCTGTGCTGCTTATGACTGCTTCTGTGCTGCAGGGTCACATAAATGACCCTGCAGCACAGAAGCAGTCATAAGCAGCACAGGTATATTTGTAAAAACCTCTGTAAAAACCTTCAGGATATAGACAGAAATAAAAATGTGAAGTTTGGTGTCTGTGAGTGCTACTGAAGTGGAGATTTATGGCTCAGTGTATGAGGAAAAAACTCGTTTTGAGAAAACGACCTTTAAAATTATGTATTGTAATTGAAATATATTGACACAAATAGATAAAGTGCTATAAAATAAACATTTAACAGTGTCTTTTGGATGTTTTCTTTCCACTAGTCTGGAAAAACACTTTTGTGAAAAAACAAAATCTCAAACTTGACCGGTGCATGAAAAACAGTGTCTGCCCTTAAAGCGGTAGTTCACCCAAAAATGAAAATTCTGTCATTAATTAGTCGCCCTCGTGTCGTCCCAAACCCGTGAGACCTTCGCTCATCTTCAGAACACAGATTAAGATATTTGTGATGGAATCGGAGCGCTCTGGTCCTGCATAGACAGCAATGATATCACCACGATCAACACAGAAACACATCAGTAAAAGAGTTCGTGACATCAGGGGTTCAACCGTAATTTTACGAAGCTACGAGAATACTTTTTGTGTGCAAAGAAAACAATAATAATTTATTCAACAATTCTCCCCGAGTTACCGTCTTCAGCCATTTTGGAGAGTACCCCAGAACATAACGTAATTAGAGATGTTTGCGCTCAGGGTAAAGCGCGCATGCGTTGTGATGCTCTTCAAAATGGAAGAAGACGGTGACTCGGAGGAGAATTGTTGAAGAAAGTCGTTACTTTTGTTTTCTTTGTGCACTAAAAAAAACTTTCGTAGCTTCACAAAACTGAAGTTGAGCCGCTGATGTCACATGGGCAGGTTTACTGATGTCTTTATGTTTCTGGGTCTGGGAACACTTCAGTTGCGTTGCAGTCTGTGGAGGCTCAGAGAGCTCTCGGACTTCATCAAAAATATCTTAATTTGTGTCCCGAAGATGAACGAAGGTCTTGCGGGTTTGGTCAGAATTTTCACTTTTGGGTGAACTACCCCTTTAATACGAGGATTAAAAGCCTCAGTCTGCGGTGGTCACTGTACCTGGACGCAGTAGACGTTGAGCGGCTGGCGCGGGTGCTCGGGGCAGGCCGGGGAGCGGGGACGGCCGTCGCTCTGGTACTTCTCCACGATGGCCCGCAGGCAGACGTTGACCGGCAGCGCGTCCAGGCCGCTGGTGGGCAGCTCCGCCACGCTCCGGCAGCTGGGGCACTTGAGCGGCAGACGGAGGGGACGCCAGATGGAGAAGCTGACGGAGGCCTGCAGCACGCTCTCCAGACAGCTCCTGCAGAAGGTGTGCGAGCAGGGCAGCACCCTCGGGTCCGAGAAGAGACCGAAGCACACCGAACACGTCAGGTCCTCCTCCAGATCATCCATCACCGGACACACAGCCGGAGGTCTGCCCTGCCAACACATGTTGAGATGGTTTATATTCAGAGAGAGTGGAGGAGCTGTCCATGAATCATTCACAAAGGTTTACACATCAGTTGATTTCAGATCTGTGTTTGGTTGTTGAACTGTTGGCATTTTTGTTCCAGGCCTTGATTTGGGATAGTTCACCCAAACAAATAAT